>NC_063203.1:13098002-13100502 GCF_017589495.1 Alosa alosa | reverse complement strand
GTTCTGTGTGCATAGTAAGGTGCTCAAGAGAGTGAGTGTCATGGTGAAGGTGCAAAAAGTAGTCCAACAGTAGTCCTATAGTTCTGTGTGCATAGTAAGGTGCTCAAGAGAGTGAGTGTCATGGTGAAGGAGCAAAAAGTAGTCCAACAGTAGTCCAACAGTGCAACAGTGCAAGAATAAGGTCTAGAGATCAGCATTAATAAAGACCAGCATAAATAATATGGACAAATAAGAGAGTAAAGTATAACGTAGACAGGGTAATATAAAAAAAAACTATGTCAGTGCAAAAATAGGTTGAGGTAATAGGGTTACAGCCATTCAGTATTGTAGCAGAAGCCATTAGTCATGTGTGCTAATATAGCGTGAAAAACAGTGTAGCAGTAAAACAGTAGTAAAAACATTAGGCTGTGGACAGTAGTAAACAGTAGTAAAACAGTAGTGGGCAGTCAGTCCTCAAACATGGAGAGGGTGGAGAGGCAGACAGACTATGCAAAGAAGTCTATCTCTCCTCTTCCCTTAAGTGAAGCATTGAACAGTTCAATGGCCCTGGGGACAAATGACTTCCTCAGTCTGTTTGTTGTGCAAGGCAGTGAGCGAAGTCTCCAGCTAATCAGGCTCTTCTGCTTTACAATAGTGCTGTGGAGTGGATGACACTCATTGTCCAAAATGTTGATCAGTTTGTTCAGGGTCCTTTTGTCAGATATTGAAGTGATGCACTCCAGTTCAGCTCCCACTACAGAGCCAGCTTTCCTTACCAGCCTGTCAAGTCTGTCTTCTCTCTCTTCTCTGTCTTCCCTCTCTTCTCTCTCTTCTATCTCTCAGGACTTCTCTCTCCTCTCCTTCCCTCTCTCCTCTCCTCTTCTCTTTTCCTGACCTCCAGCCTGAGTCAGGCCTGCCCACCACCACCACACACATACACACACATACACACACTGCTATTGATTGACAGCATGCTGTTGTGATGTGGAAACGTGTTAATTAGCATGTGCAAGATGCAACCCCCTGTGTGTGTGCGCGTGTGTCTATCTCTGTGTGTGTGTGTGTGTGTGTGTGTGTGTGTGTGTGTGTGTGTGTGTGTGTGTGTGATGTCTAGACAGGCAGATTTAGGTCAAGCAATTCCAAACGTTGGAATGGAATGGACCTCTTTCACTCTTTGTTTGTGTTTGTATTTTCTGTGAGTGAGTGAGTGTGTGTGTGTGTGTGTGTGTGTGTGTGTGTGTGTGTGTGTGTGTGTGTGTGTGTGTATGTGTTTAAATGTCTAAGCATGACTGACTGACAATCACTTCCATGAAGGCCACGCATATGTGGACACCCATACCAACCAAACACACACATACACACACACACACACACACACACACACACACACACACACACACACACACACACACACACACACATGCATACACTCACACTCATCCTCTCCCTCTCTCATACACAAGGCTTTGTCCTTGTTTTGGAAAAGATGGCATTCTGCAGACTTTGATGCTGCGCCATGCTTTTGAAAGGCCCTCTCTTTGGACTTCTTGAGCAAAGGAGAGAGAGAGCGATATAGAGAGAGAGAGAGAGAGAGGAAGGGAGTGTGTTTGTGTGTGTGTGTTTTTTTGTGTTGTAAGGGCCCCTCACCTCTATTCATTAATCTGTTAATCTCTCTGAAGAACCCTCTGACACTGTAAGAAAGGAGACAGGGTGGGTTTCACATAAGGGTGTGTGTGTGTGTGTGTGTTCACGTATGTGTATCTGCATGGCTTATGTTTGAACATGTGCTGCATTTATAAGCAGAAAAGTAAATGCTGAGATTTCACTCTTAGATTTCACTTCTGGGGCTGCCCTGGTTTCTGTACTTCTGTCAGTACACTCTAATAATGGCTGTGCTTAGCAGTGCAAGTACTGGGTAATCATTATTATTATGTACACAGTACACGCTGTTTCAAGGTACCCACTCATTTCCGAAGGTGAGGTGGATGTCGGAATCCTCATTTGCATCTTGGGCCACCTGGGTGTGCGTGCGTGTGTGTATGTGTGTGTGTGTGTGTGTGTGTGTGTGTGTGTGTGTGTGTGTGTGTGTGTGTGTGTGTGTGTGTGTGTGTGTGTGTGTGTGTGTGTGTGTGTGTGTGTGTGTGTGATTAGATTGAGTTCTTGATTGGGCTGGTCCGGCTTGTAGTGTGCCTTTGTGTCTGTTAACCTTTAACTCTCACTCTGTCTCGTGCGTCTGTGGCCCCACTGTGTTTCTGCTTTCTAGCTTTTCTTTGGCTTCACTTGGTTCCACGGCCCTATCTGATAGTGGCTTGTGTCTACTCTGTCAGACTGTTCATGGGCCTCACTCAGAAACCGCAGATACTGAGACTCCACACAAGGGGTGGGTAGTAACGCGTTACAACGCATTGGGCTGCCGTGGCCTACTGGTTAGCGCTTCGGACTTTTTACTGGAGGGTTGCCGGTTCGAACCCTGACCAGTAGGCACGGCTGAAGTGCCCTTGAGCAAGGCGCCTAACCCCTC
>NC_063203.1:12953002-13093002 GCF_017589495.1 Alosa alosa | reverse complement strand
GTCCATGAGTGTGGACACTCAGATTCAGCCTTTGCTCAATCAGAACTTTCAAACTCTGGTGCCCTCTAGTG
The DNA here is from genome assembly GCF_017589495.1 of Alosa alosa. Classification (NCBI taxonomy): domain Eukaryota; kingdom Metazoa; phylum Chordata; class Actinopteri; order Clupeiformes; family Clupeidae; genus Alosa; species Alosa alosa. The sequence goes on along the minus strand of NC_063203.1, from coordinate 13,092,931 downwards.
GTCATTTAGAAAACTGCAGCTGTGCCTGTGGACTTGCTCACCTATGATGACTCACAAATACATTAAATCCAAGGCAACTTCTAATTGAACATTCAAGCCTCAGTAACTACCTTCTGAGAAAAAGAGCAGACAGAGTACTGGATAAAATAACGTTATGGTTATGGTTATGGTTACGGTATTTAACAGATGCTTTTGTCCAAAGCGCCATACCAATAACAACAATACAATAGGTAAATTTAACAGTAAACAAACTAAAAGGTTGGTAAGACTACACCAAGGAGAACAGCAATAATAAAACAACAATGTCAATTCAATCAATAGCCTAATGAAAATAAATAAATACTATAATATACAAACCATAAAGCATAAGAAATGCTTAATAAACTAAGTGCATGTTGAACAGATATGCCTTTAGACCCCTCTTGAAAGATCCAAAACTATCACAGGGACGGAGAGCACTGGGCAACTCATTCCACCACAAAGGAACCACTGAGGAAAAGAGTTTTGAATTTGACCTAGCGTTTATGGCTGGTCGAAACAACAGACGCTCATCAGAAGACCGCAGAGGACGGTTACAGTCCCTGACAAAAGTCTTGTCACCCCTTTAGATTTTTTTTTTTAAAACCACGAATGAAGTGGATTACTGTTACTGTTCAAACGAGCTATTTGATAGCCTAATCCACTGCACAAAAAAAGAAAATAGCAACTTGTTCTATTTCTACTCTAACAGATGAATATCGTAGCAAATTTATTTCACTCATGAAATGAACGTAGAATGTGGCCTGTTGCGCAAAGTCATTTATTAGGTAGCTTATCTGCATCTCCGTTAACCGAAAGCTAGTTTTCATCTCCATTGTTGACGTGAAATACTGTATGTCTCCATAGTGTCAGTGAAGTGGTAACATTATGCAGTTGCAGGTAGCCAGTGTTCACGTCACGGGAGTCAGAAAGAAGCTACCAAGACGGGCCCTGCTCTGTTTCTGTCCCTCCCAAACTGCGCTAAAATTGTGTAGGCTATTTAACAGCCAGAATTAAAAAAAATGCCTGGGGGAGGCCCTTGTATGATCCACAGTACCTCTTACAAAATAGGCCTACTCCAACGTCCATCTAGCTCTTGTGAAGTATGAACTTCTACAACACTGCCTACAGCAGTCAGTAACAGCATAATGTGACTTAATGGCCTGTGTGATTGGGATGTGGATTGCTCATTTATTATGAGTAGGCCTATAGGCTATGGTATGGCTATGATATGGTATTCTCTCCGATATAATAAATACAACACATTGGGTTTGGCAAGAAATTTGGCAATACTACTTTCACACAAGTGATGGCACCCCTGCTTGGAGACAGAGGATTGTCCGTTTTGCTTTTAAGGATTTCATCTGCAATGGGAAAAAATGGAACGACATGTAGGCTATGTTTACTTTAGTGCTGGACTTAGACTCGACTTGACTTGGCAAGTCCCTCCACTCGGCGGCCATTTGACAACGCTTTTTGGGCACTCATCGGGCATCCATAAGGCTTCACCACACCAATCTTGCTCCAGCGGCGAAATCACAACACATGATTGGCACGATGTCTTCACAACACACCATATGATTGGCTCAATGTATTCACATCACACCACATGATTGGCTCAATGTATTCACATGTCGACGTTTTGCCGAGGAAGGGGTGGGATATGTGTAGACAACGGCCATATTGGCGTGACAAACTAGCCCCATACATTTCTATCGAGTATTTTTGAGTGCTGTGTCTCCACATTAGAAAGTCTCTGTCAATAGGGACTCGACTCGGACTCGACGTGGATCAATAGTGACTCGACTCGGACTTGACTTGGATTTTTTTTTTAATGACTTGGACTTGACTCGGACTTGAACATTGGGGACTCGAACCTGGACTCGGACTCGAGGCATAGTGACTTGACTACAACACTGATGTTTGCATGATTTTGCAATTGAGGCTACATGCTCAGAGAAGTTAAGTCGGTCATCAATTACGACGCCTAAGTTACAGTATGTGCCGATCTAGTTTGGGTCAGTGAAGATGAGTCAAGCTGGATGTCAATCTGTTGGGGAATAGCTGTTTTAGCAGGAAACACCAGAAGCTCAGTTTTTGAGAGATTAAGCTGAAGGTGCTGATATTTCATCCAGACTCAAATATCCTTAAGGCATGCAGAAATCCTATGGGAAACGAGTCCTCAGGTGGGAAAGATAGGTAAAGTTGAGTGTCGTCCAAATAGTAATGATAGTCAAATCCATGGGAGCTTTATTCCTTACACCCCTACCGGCACCGATCATGTTAAACATGTTAGTGCCGGTAGGGGTGTAAGGAATAAAGACACCTCTTCCTAAATATTGTAGGGGTTGGGGTTACAACTGAGTTTACAAATCACGCGCAGACGCAAACGCATCTTGATGCGTTGTAAGACAAGAGCCCAATTAAAAAAACTTGTCTGATCCAGCAACGATTGTGTGAATGCAGGCCCTATGCATTTAGCCTATTTAAACAGCGGAAGCTAAATTTTGGCGCGGATGCAACGCGAACAGAATGCTTGCGCTGGAATAGCCTCCCTGTCTGTGTAACTACAGATGTGTCTGAAATGTCAGCTGGAATGTGAGCCCGGCGAGGAGAGATGCTTATTGATGTCACAGGTGGGCTAGTTGAAACGTTCAACTTCTGTCAGAAAAAGACGTTGAGATTGGTGTAGCAACGTAGCATAGGCTGAACAGAAATATAGACATAACAAGTTCATTTGATGAAGAATACGTGCAGTTTGAGCCATCTAGATCGAAAAGGTGAAGCAAATAGGCATACTTTTTCAGTATAGCAAAGGCTAATGTGAATAACTAAATAGTTGATTTAAATGCTCCTAAACTGGGCTGGTGCGTTTTGTCGAGTTCAGAGACAAAAACAGTGTTTGACATGGTAATGCCATCTTTTAAGAAACGCTCAGTGGCCTGACACACTATCACAATGCCACAATCTGTAAGTAGCCTAGCTGCAGGTTAAAACATTTCAAACCAATTTTACAAATTAAAGCCTACCCTACCCTACCCAAGTTTATTTATTACCTGGTTTGGTCCAACAAATATTCAGACTTATTCTAATAGTTCTAAGTGTCCTTTAGGCCTATGCAATGTCTGATAACTTCAGGCACAAAGAAATAAAGAAAGAAAGAAAGAAAACTCATGTAGATTACTGAGGAGGATAGGAGGGCCAGGCTGAAGCATGTTGCCAAACAGCGCAAGTGGGCCCCTTCACACTTAGGCCCAAGCCAAAAAGAAGAAATAATAAGTATTTTTGTGTAAAAATTAGTCATTTTGTAGTTTGTTTTCTTCATACATCTCTGGTTTTAGGCAACTTCATACTCCATGGAAGCTATGCACTATTGGCAACAATGTCACTCGCGCCTGTTTTGCTATGAAACGGCCATTTCCCACTTTGCGCGCCCTTCTCACCTTTTTCACCCCTGACCCGTTTTCATGCCTGATCATAATCAGGGAGGTTTTTCCTTATAGCTACTCTTTGTTGCATTCACTTATCCACCAGTATGGATATGCATACTTACATACTTAGCATACTTTCAAAGGTACTGTGCAGGGCTTGACTAAACCACATGTCCTGCCCAGCTGGTTGTGGATAGTCTGAAAATAAACGAAAGACTGTGTCATCTAACAACACATGAACACAAAGATGGAGCCATGATGATTCTTTCAGTGTACTGTTTACTTTGATTTTAGTGTCCTTCAAAGCTTTGCTTACTGTACAAAGGTGGATTTGAGAGGCATTGACGCATTTAAACTCCTCTCTTTCGAGTTATGGGAGGTACGTAGCTGATTGGTCAAAAGTCACCTGCTCTACGAGTGCAAGGTTCACTCGGTTGATGTTTTAACATGATTTCCATCTACTGTGCCGGCTGACTGATTCAAACCCCATCTGAATCCTCCCTGAATAGCCGTGGCCCATTTCAGCCTCTAGCCCACGGAGCTCCCACTGGCGGCGACATTCACGTCTATGGAGTTGACGCTCAAGACATCAATTGTCTAAACTTCAGTGTCAACACGCGTCACATGCCACCAGTGGGCTTTGCTCCATTAAAATAATGGAGTTCTAAACTTTGGCGTCACTTGACACACGTTAGACACCACGAGTGGACATTAGCCTTTAGAAATCATGGCATTAGTGGATAACCACTGTGAAGATACTGAATGCAATCCTCAATATTCTAGAACACTGTTTTAATAGAATGAGCCTATGTTAGCTGTGTGACCGTTTGCATGTGGGGGGTAATGGGTTTAATTGAACCACACTGTGGTGCCCTTCATCAGGGCCAGGGGTTTGGAGTGAGGGAAGACTGAAATGTGCAAGTTGTAATGTCCATTTTAAAAGACCAGTTTTTTAAGTAAAAAAAAGGATAATGTTTATTCACAAAAAAATAGATGTTTTTTAAGGTGTGACCATGACCCAGACCTCGGTGCGTGAGTTGCATCTGATGTGGGTGTCCCCCAACCCCGTCTGTGTGGTCCGGCGGGCACCAAGAGATGCCTGTCAGATGGGCGGCCACCCAGGTGCAGCGGACGCTAAGTGTCACCAGCTATCTGATGAGCCAAGTCACGCTGCTGCCCATGAAAACAGTCACCAGTCATGCACCTGTTCCTGTGTGTGTGTGTGTGTGTGTGAGTGTGTGTTTACATGCACTATTCTTGCCCTTTTGTCTATGTAGGAATTTGACTGAGAAATAACATCTCAAAGTGAGATATGTAGGCGATTCAGCTCTGTTCCACACTCTCACACGTTTCCTCTGCTATCACCCAAAGAAAATATGACCTGTAAAGATGAGATGATCCCAAACACTGACATGACACACCAATCTTAATCTTTACCGCTGCAAATGTTAGGATCTCTTATCCCTCTGATGAAAGCCACAATACAACACCAATACCAAAAACGCTGGGACGCTGTGTAAAATGTGAATAAAAACAGAGTGCTATGATTTACAAATCATGTTAACCCTATATTTAATTGAGAATAGTTCAAAGACAACACATCAACTGTTGAAGGAGAAACATTGTATTGTTTTTTGGAACATCTCACAATAGCCTCTGTAATAAAAAGAGCTTCTCTGGGATGCTCTTTTTAATGGTGTCAGTTAACCTAATTAGTTGTAAGATGTTCTTTATCATGCTTGTATTTTCAATTTGTTGATATGTTGTCTATGTTCTTTTAGCAGCTAAATATGAGTTTACGAGTTACTAACTGGATGTCATAGAAACTCCGTAAATTGAGCACCGATGAGACTGAAGTTATAATTTTTGGAAAAAAAGGAGCAAATACTCAAGACTGCTGCTCTACTGGGCACAAAAGGTTTTAAGGCAGCAGACACAGTGAAAAATCATCTGTCATCAATGACAGTGACCTAAGTTTCAGTAGTCACATGAAGGCAATCACAAAATCAGCATTTTATCATTTCAAAAATATCGCAAAACTAAAAAACTTCATATCACCAGGAGATCAAGAAATACTTATTCATGCCTTCATTTCAAGCAGGGTGGAATATTGTAATGGTCTCTTTACAGGCCTCCCCAAAAAACAATTGCAATTGCAATTGCAGCTGCAAGGTTACTGACTAGAACTAAGACAGATCACATTGCACCAGTTTTAAAATTACTACACTGGCTGCTTGTGACCTACATCATTGATTTTAAAACTCTTCTGTTTGTTTTTAAATCACTTAATGGCCAAGGACCTCTGTATTTAGCCGATATGGTCAAAAAGCATAGTCCCTCTAGAGCTCTTAGATCGGTGGAACAACAGCAATTAGTTCAACCCACTGTCCGCACGAAGCAGGGTGAAGCAGCTTTCAGCTGCTATGTGGCCCGTCTATGGAACCGCCTCCCTCTAGAGTCTATCAAGACCTCTCCCACAATCTCCATTTTTAAATCCAGATTAAAAACCAAACTATTTGCAGATGCCTTTCACTAACCCACTTTTGCACCCATGTTCTGTATTTTGTATTTTAATACTTGCACTTGTTTTAATTATACCTCCTGCAAACCGTCCCTATTTTTTTAATTATTTATTATTATTGCTTTGTTTCGTTTTAATTACTTTAGTTATGTTAATATGTGCCATTTTTTCATGATTTGTTAAGCACATTGGGTGCTTAACAAATCAAACAAAACTTGCCTTGCCTTGCCTTGCCTTACGAGATTTGCTGATTATCACATTCTGTTTTTATTTGCATTTTACACAACTTTTTTGGAATTGGGGTTGTAGAAGTAGGACACCTGTACCTTTCTAATCTGTGTCTCTAGTCTTATTAAAGGTGCAGTTGTGATTATAATCCAGTGCCGTCTTTGTCAAATTTAGCAAATTGCTCCTAATAGTCCTAATAATACCTGGTAACTGTTTGTTCAATTTATGCTCAACAAACTCAGGAAGTCTGCACAACGCTTCAGGATCAGGGAGGGGTGTGTGTTGATTGGCTCTTGAGCTCATAAGCTACCACCTTTCACCAGAATAATGGACCTCACCTTTATGGTCTCTCCTTCCTCTCTCCACTCTCCCTCCTTCTGTCTCCTAGGGTGATGTGGGGTATCCTGGCTATCAAGGTCTTCCTGGAATAATGGGTTACCCAGGAAATGAAGGCTCTTCAGGACCAAGAGGCCCTAAGGTATTTTTATATTTGTCTGTGTGTGTGTGTGTGTGTGTGTGTGTGTGTGTGTGAGAGAGAGAGAGAGAGAGAGAGAGAGAGAGCAAACAATGTGCTCTCATATATAGTTCAAACTGAAATTACACCTGAAGTCCAAAACTTTTCCATGATGACACAATCCCATTCAGTGCACACATAGGGTGTGAGTTTGACAGCGTATTTTGCCAACAGTGCATGTGCACTGTGTCCATAGCGAAGTCAGACACAAAGTGGGCTGCGTCAGGCCGAAGTTAAAAAAGTAGATAAATAGATCAGAATTTAACACTGGTTGTATGTGATTCACCGGAGAGGTCTCGGCCATTGCAGAGTCCCCACCTTGCTAGCTTCCCGCCACCTACAACCTTGCCGAACTCAGGCACATGATATTAGATGGCTCTGTGGTAAACATGGTAATGCATGAGGAGGTTAACAAACACAGTTCTAAAGGGCCATTCACACCAATGTTACGGCCGGCTCGTTTACTGACCGCAACATAAAGGGAAATGGACAACAAAGTTCCAATTTATAATTTATTAAGATTAAGCAACAATAGTAATACCAAACATGATGTGTCTAGGGGGAAGATGAGTGTTGGCGTGCGTGTATGTATGAATGCAATGTCAGCATCAGTATGTAAGATGACTAAATGGTAGACAAAAGACAGAAAGATTAGAGAGAGAGGAGAGAAAGAGTAAAGTGCCAGTGCAGAGAGAAAGTCAAAATGGTGCCTGCAAGAGAGAAGAAAAGTGCCTAAAGGGGAGGAGAGGAGAACTCTTTATATAACCACACCCTGATGCAGGTGTACACAATTCATAATTGACCTAATCAGGCCCTACCTGCCCGTGCACTGACAAGGAGAGGCCTGAAGGGGCACAGGGGGTCGTAATACCAAGAACAATAACTATAATGATAACGACAAAGGAGTATTGTTCTAGCTAATATGAATAACAACGTCCACACATAAACTATAACCATCACGACATGAGAACAATACATGAAGAACGATATACTTGTAGTTCAAGTATATCGTTGAGATGAGATGAGACTTTCCTTATCATTGGTCAGTGTGGCATTGGAGTCCTGTTTACAATTACAGTACACATGTGAGAGTATATGCTATTAACATCATTTGTATCTGATTGAGTACCATATATGGCACAGTTGTGCTGTTGTCCTGTTTACATCTCTTCACATTTGACTACCTGGTAGTTTTTTTACAGAGCTTTCTCTCCTTTAGGGGGAAAGGGGTTACCCTGGATTCCCTGGACCCAAAGGATCACGGGTATGGTGTCTCTGTTAGTGTGTTTGTGTGTCTGTACCTTTGTGTACATACTGTATTTACGTTGGGCACCTTTGAATGTCTTTTGAATGTATGCATGTATTTTGGTCTTTCAGTATGTGTCATGGTGTTGCCATGCACATATAGTTTGTGTGTCTTATGTAAGTGTCAGTGTTTTGTGTGCATGTGTTCATAATGTCTTTGCCATGCTGACTCCAGGGTCTGTCAGGAAAGCCAGGATTCTCAGGACCACCGGGACAACCAGTGAGGCTCTTTCAAATCTAACTCATGCATGCGAGAGGCTGGGACTGTGTTCATATACTGTACACTATCGGTCAAAAGTTTGCGGTCACTAAGACATTTCCATCCACTCCATTATAGACAGAATACTAGCTGAGATCAATTGCATTGTTTTTTTTTTTTTTATCAGGGCAGCAGTGTCCACTCCATGCTTACATAATTCCAAAAGGGTTCTCAACTGTTGTAGAAAGAAATGTCTGATCTTTAATGCAATATCTACATTGCGCATTATCAGCAACCATTCATCCAATGTTCCAAAGGCACATTCTGTTTACTAATCTGATATAATTTTAAAAGGCTAACTGAGAAAACATTGGATAACCTTTTGCAATTATTTCAGCACTTGTAATCTGAAAATTGCCGCCCTGTTTTAAAAAAAAAAACAATGCAACTGATATCAGGTGGTATTCTGTATATAATGGGTGGAATGGAAATTTCTAAGTGACGCCAAACTTTTGACTGGTAGTGTATGCCTTACTGACAGTGTGTGCTTGCATGTTTCTTATACCATACATGCAGCTGGTGATTAATGAGGTTCATTTTGAACATATTAGCATCCTTGGTTCCTACATTGTTTTAGGGTATCCCTGGAAATGAGGGGCCAATGGGACAACAAGGTATCCCAGGATGCAACGGCACTAAGGTACTTTAGAGTAAACAAATGCTCTATCTCACACACATACAGACACATACAGACACACACACACATACACACACACACACACACACACACACACACACACACACACACACACACACACACACACACACACATACGTACATCATTATGTTTATGGTGTGATATGATACCTCTACAAAACTATTCATTCTTAAGTGTAAACCTGTTTTATGTCTAATCTAACTGAACTAATTTTTAGGGTGACAGGGGATTCCCAGGACCGCCCGGGCTTCCCGGAAGAGACGGATTTCCAGTAGGTGCACACATGACCAGTAGACTTGCTGACATCACACAGACTCTTTCTCATTCTCATCCTGTGCTCATCCTCTCCTCTCTTTCTCATAGGGTCAGCCAGGACTACCAGGAATGAAGGTTTGTGTTCGTTTTGTGTGTGTGTGTGTGTGTGTGTGTGTGTGTGTATGTGTGTATGTGTGTGTGATGCGCAACATGGCGGCAAGAACAAATGTCAGTTCTCCAGCGTGCATGTACGTACACGTGGATGGATCAGCATCAGTGCATGTATATAATGTATATTGTTGATCCACAGGGTGACACATACTACTCTGACTACCCACTAGAAGTGAAAGGACGGCGGGGCTTTCCTGGACGAGATGGAGAGCCAGTGAGAATCTCTCTCTCTCTCTCTCTCTCTCTCTCTCTCTCTCTCTCTCTCTCTCTCTCTCTCTCACTCTCTCACACACACACACACACACACACACACACACACACACACACACACACACACACACACACACACACACACACACACAGGTTCACATTCCTTTGCTCCTAATAACAGCATCACTACAGACTATACAGACATGCCAGCTGTATGGTGCACGTTACACTGATAGACAGGATGTCAGCATGTCATTCATTTAAACAGGAAGTCAAAATCCCATTGGCTGTATATGGGTACTGATTTACTAGTTTACTTTGGGCGATGCACACATTGCATGTTTTTGAGGTATCATATCTAAGCACGTTACTGTTTGTTTTAAGCAGAAGTGAGTGTCTGATTGATTGTTTCAGAATTAAGTGTCTGATTGGTTGTTTCAGAATTGAGAATCTGATTGGTTGTTTCAGGGTGCGCCAGGGTCAGCAGGACCACCAGGGCCCCCAGGGCCAATGGGTCCCCTTGGAAACCCTGTGAGTTCTCTTTCCCTCCGTCTTCCAAAATACAGTATTTGATCTGATTTATCTCTTCTCACTAGTAATGTGTGTCTCTCCATTTGTTTTCCACCTTGATGCTCTTCTCTCTATATCTCCCCACCCTTCCAATGCTGTGCAGGGGAAACCTGGTTTTCCAGGGCTACCTGGTGAGAAGGTAACTCCATTCTCTGTATTCCTGTCTGATTGTGTGTGTGTGTGTGTGTGTGTGTGTGTGTGTGTGTGTGTGTGTGTGTGTGTGTGTGTATACACAAATGTGTGTGTTTAAATCTGACATCCATCTGACAAGAGTCGTGTCATTTCCAGGGTCTGGAGGGCCGCAGCACTGGGACTCCTGGACGGAAAGGTGAAAAGGTCAGTTCTGTTTCTCTCTGGTCTTCTGGGAAAATGGCCTCCACACAAATGAACTTAATCTGAGTAAACCTGTGTCATTTTTCTTCAGTCACATACGACATAGTAACTCACACTACAGTATATGCTTCAATTGGTCACACCGCACCCTTGCAACTTTGGGCTGGAGGGCCAACGGCCTCAGAGACAGAAAGTCTCGCAGCCTTAGCTTGCTACCTCGTGATGTAACAAATTGCTTTATTGCACTACACACATACAGTACACGCCAGGCACCGGCTAGAGTTTCTCAGACATTTGTCGTGGCAGAGCCAGCGAAAAGAAGCAGAAAGTGAGTAAACTGTTGTCGGAGGAACAGGAAAAGAGGAAAACGGCAGACTGACCGATTGAGGAGTGTCGTAAATCATATACTCTGAAGCTGTAGAGGGAGCTCTGCAGAGAAACCTGTGAGCAAAAACGTGAGAAAACAGCGAAGAAATGGCCAAACGGCAAAGTTTCTCTTTAAATATGTTCTCCGTCCACACAGCACGTTTTCAATCTCCAAATCTTGTCCGCACGAGACACGACAGTAAGGGGGACTCCTGAAGTGTGGATCACATGACCATTCACAAGAATCACATATGCATCCTATACCTGCATGTCAGGTCATCATATTGATTCATATATGCGTCCCATACCTGCATGTCATAGTGGAAGTGAAGGGCTGCAATCACCCAGTCCAAGCTGTTGGAGTTATATATTTTGGAGTGGGGGGGCTTTTAATGTCTTTAATTGGATAGGACAGTGAAATAAGTGACAGGAAGCGAGTGGGTGGGATCAGGAAATGACCCGAGTCGGACTGTGGTATAGGTGTAGCCAGTTTCCAATGTAACTTTCAATCCATCAAAAGGAACTAAGCTCCATTGCATGAGATCTGTAGCATGGTAGTGTAAGGTTCTGGTCATTCTGTACATGATGTGTCCAGTGTAAATTTGCTCTGTGTTCAATGTTCCTCCTCAGGGTAATCACGGACCTCCTGGTACACCTGGTGTGAAAGGTGTGAAGCTCTATGCTTCAGGGCCTAAAGAGCTAAAGGTAATACACACAAACACACACACACACACACACACACACACACACACACACACACACACACACACACACACACAAATGTACACACACACACACACACACACACACACACACACACACACACACACACACTTATTCAGAAGTTCACAACATTGATTGTTCACAGGGAGAACCAGGAGATATTGGGCCACAAGGTTACCCAGGACGGCCTGTAAGTACGCTTTCTTAATTTATTTGATGTTAGATGTCCCTTTTGCTGTGATAGCACAGTTAGCACACTTCTGTAATAACATTACCGTGTGTGTTAACTCGTCCACGCCCATAACACCTCACTCCTATAGGGCCACCTCTCTCTGTTGCAGCATCTCTCCGGGGTTAAACACCTCATATCACACCTCTGTCGCAGCATCTCTCCTGGGTTAAACACCTCATATCACACCTCTGTTGCATCATCTCTCCTGGGTTAAACACCTCCTATCACACCTCTGTTGCATCATCTCTCCTGGGTTAAACACCTCATATCACACCTCTGTTGCATCATCTCTCCTGGGTTAAACACCTCCTATCACACCTCTGTTGCATCATCTCTCCTGGGTTAAACACTTCATATCACACCTCTGTTGATATTTGCCTTACCTTTGGCTCTCTGACGGGCCCTCTTCTGTTTTTCTTCAGCTCTCTGCAGTTATAATACTTTTCGTTAATAACACCTGTACTCCATTGTCATATGCATCAAAACCCTCTTTCAGTTAATAACACCTTTACTCCATTGTCATATGCATCAAAATCCTCTCATGTCATAATATTTCCCTACTCTTATACTATCTCAACTCTGTTATAAAAGCATCTCTGTCTACAAGCTAACATCCAATATTTAAGCACTCATTTTTTGTTATGTCTCTGTGCTTTTATGAGACAATAATTATATTATGTATATTATATGTGTGTTACCTTACGTTATGTAAGGAATAATGTATAGAACGCTGGTCATTATTGGGAAAATAAGTCCTGACAGGGCGAACTGGACCCCAACGTGCCAGCAGAATAGTGTGGTAATAGTGGTAATAGTGTGGTTTTATGTTTTATTTATTTTGTTTGTTTCGGAAACTATGGATTATGTTTTATAATATAAAAACGATATTATTAAATGCCACTTTGGACAACATTGTGCTAAATTAGTAAATGTAAAATGTAAATGTATTTCTGCCCCTGCAGGGGTTCCAGGGAGACCCTGGATATCAGGGCGTTAAAGGAGACCAAGGAGAACCTGGCGCTCCGGTAATGACATAGTACCACGCATACAAACACACACACACACACACACACACACACACACACACACACACACACACACACACACACACACACACACATACATACACACACAGACACAAACATTAAAAAATATGGCATGCTGCATACCCATTCAGTTTCTGTACATGAATGGAATTTTTTTTTTTCAGGGAAAACCTGGGAAGGATGGAACGCCAGGAGCCTATGGCTTACCGGTAAAGGAGGAAAAGGAGATTCTTTTGAGGTTTATTTGTGTGTGCATGTCTGTCTGTGTAAGAGTGTTAGTATGAATCTGTGTGTGTGTGTGTGTGTGTGTGTGTGTGTGTTTCTGTGTCTGTGTGTCTTTAGTTGTGTGTGTATATAATAATGTGTGTGTAACTGTATTGACCACATTCTGTTTTGTGTGTGTGTGTGTGTGTGTGTGTGTGTGTGTGTTTCCTCAGGGGGAGGGAGGCATGACGGGTCCCCCAGGCCCTCCCGGAATTGACGGGCCCCCGGTGAGTGACCCGTCCAAGGATAGAACATACACTCAGAGGAAAGCACACTGCTTTCGACATTTGATTACTTAGATTCCATTGTCTTCCATTGTCTTGAATATACCACATACACTACCGCCGAAACCTTTCGCCGCCATGAGATTACAATTCAGCTCTATTTTTTGTCAGTGCTGCTCAATAAAATCCATTGTTTATCGAATGCTTGTCACTTAAAAATGTTGGCACTGGTGTGCGTGGGCAAGTGACAAAATGTGTGTGCACAGTGATGTATATACAGTACGGTGCCTGTATATTGCGTTTATATTGTACATGGTTAGCCATGGAGTCTATATATATATGGATTATATTTCATATTGTATATTCGTAATCATGTAATAACGTAAAAATGTTAAAATGTTAAATGTAAGGTTGTGTACATGTTTGTGTATGTGTGATTGATTTGTCGTGTGTGTGCTACTGTAGGGGGATAAAGGTGATCTTGGTCCCCCTGGTCCTCCAGGAGATGTAAGTTACTGTTCTTTATTTCCTATTATAATGTAACACAGCTGGTGCGGTGATGGATCAGATGCTTTGAGATAATGTGTGTAGGCCACAGTGAAGTGAAGAGGGTGGGGTTTAGGCCGAGACACTCTTCTCCAAAGAGACAGCATCTTGCTGGTATGGCTGCTCCGCCATGTCTCCAGTTCCGCCTTTATTAGAGTGCTTGATCAAGCTCACAGCATTGCGAAGCATTGTTGTTCTTGGTACATGGATCTCGTGGATCCATTGCGAGGACACACAGAATTTGGTGCCCTTTGACCTCTAGGGGGCACTGAATTGTATGCAAACATGTATTTTGGCTCCAAATTGAACTTACAGTGAAAGTCAGATTTGGTCTGGGGGCTTTGCCGTTTCATTAACAGACAACAGAGTAAAAGATGACTAGCAGTGCTGTGCAATAATGCTCTTATGTGATCACATCATGACAAGAGCAAATTAGGAAAGTGGTGTCTTACGCATGTTGAAGTAAACACACATTTGGTAATGTTGACCATAAAAGACCACAACGCCATTTTCCTGTTGCATGTGACAGTGTATGGTGTGAATCAAGCTCAGTATGATATGTGGTCCAATGGGCACTCTAACCAACCTTGATCATCATAATGGTTCTTACTGTTCTTAATTTTCTTTGTGCTTCAGGTGATCCATATCACCAACAATATCAAAGGAAGTCAAGCGTTGCCTGGACCCCCTGGCCCGTCAGGTCCAACCGGACCACAAGGTACACACCAGCAACACCCACACACATGGTCAGGGAAAAGCAGGTGCTTTATAAAGCTTTATAAAGGCTGCTTAAGAGGCTGCGGTGGACCATCTGATCCTAATTTGAAGCACTCTTCAGACAGGCTGATTAACTAATTAGTGATTAGCTAATTGGTTATCTAATTGATTAGCTAATTAGTGATTAGCTGATCGCCTGTGTTGAGTGTACCGACAGAAGAGATACATGTGAATACTTTTCTTGTGAAGCCACAATATCCACCTCTGTTGGGAGGCCTGGGCCCAGTTCCCCGAAAGCATCTTAAGCCTAAGAGCGTCGTAAAGTCCCTCTTACGAACGTCTTAAGATTTGCCGACTGTTTCCCGAGACCATCGTAGCTTAAGAGCGTCGTGAAAACACTCGTAGATCTACGAGTTCTCCAGAGTACTCGTTACCGGCTAAGAGCATCTTAATAATACAGTTTATACAGTAATAAAACAGTAATAATAATAATAATAATAATAATAATCTTTATTTATATAGCAAATATATGCAAATAAGACATAATAATATAACAATCAAATAATATATACTAATTCAATTAGAACTTAACATAAATTTGAAAAAGGAAAATAAACTTGACACTGAAATAAAACTTAGGATACTTAGGATACAGTACTTCTCACTGAGGTCACCAACAGGACATACAGAGGAATTACAATTTAGAATACATAATCCAACTTACGTTTCCATTCTTTATTGTGTTTAGCCTACCTGTGATGAATCAGATTTTAGCGTGCAAAATAGGCTACATTTAATGGTCATAATAATGTGATGAAAAGCGGACAAAAATGCAATCAAGTTATGAAACGAGACGTTGCCAGAATAGTTTGACATTATCTTTGCTAAGTGAAGGCTATATTTTATTAGGCCTATGAGGTAAAAAGCAGAGAACGCAACATTTAGTCTGTAGCCTACTGCATAAAAATCTAAGCCTACACATTTCCTCTCTTTCTTACTCGACTTCTTTCTTATCTTCAAACGTGTTCTTAAGTGACACCGCAAAAAATGATTGCATGGTGCAACAATCTAATCTTAAAATAATTACAATTATTTATGTCTCTGTGTGGTATATAACTATACGTGGGATGCTTACATGCAGATGTCAAAGTGTTTCTATTTTCGTATTGATGTGAATTAATGTGTAGATCCGAAGTTTAAATGGTAGGCCTATAGCTGTGACGTGCAGTCACCTGACATCACCGTCAAATCAGAGGATATTTCAGGACTATTAACGTGGACAGCTCCCCTTAAGAGCATCTTAAGAGGAGTGCACGTTCACGCTTCTGAGCATGTTAGGAAACAGTCGGAAAAACCAAGCGAGCGATCGTAAGATGAATCATAGAAAACCCTCGTAAGAGCGTGTCTCCGTCGTTATCGGGAAACTGGGCCCTGGGTGATGGGCTCTTTGCTTAGTCTTTATGTTTCTGCCATGGTATATGTCAAGTGCCCTCACTATTGCAAGGTTTCAGTGTACGAAACTCCCCACTTGATAAGGCAGCTAATTTCAGGAAGACTTCACAGGATTCCACTCATCACTCTTTTGCTTTCTTTTTCTTCTTTCTTTTATTTAGAAGTGTGATGCAATGTGAATAACCAGGTGAAAAACACAAACACCATCTTAGAAAATGAAAACAAGATAAATACATTCAGTGAAACACGTGAGAATTAAGTTCTCAATTCTCAAATTCTCGATACCCAGAAATAAACCTTGTAAATAAGTAGCAAATTATCTAGCAATATCTTAAATAAACAAGTTAAATACAGAAAAACACATGCAATACTTTCTCAGTGTGGAATTTGACTTGACCTCATGATTTTAACTATGCAATAAATTAACAGCTTTTAAGAGATACATCTAAATACATAACATTTTAATTGCATTCAGCTCACATGATTTTAAAAGGCATTAGTTTTAACTGTGTCTAACTACCATGAAATATTTTTTAACTATATTTATTCAACCCATTACCCATTCACATGTATAGTTCACAATCAAACCATTAAAATGACTTGCAAACAATGGACTACAACAAGGCCCAGTTACATCCAACAAAATGCAAAGAGCTCACCGGCTGCGTCTTCCTTGAAAGCTTTGTTTTTGCACAAAACAATGTTGGTGTTTCAGTCCAAACCGCCAGATCTCATTCACCTCTCATGCTGCTTGCTCCCACTGCTGCTCTGGAGCGATTCTGTGTGCGTGTGACTCCAAAGCCAGTTGATTAGTAAATCACCTTCACCTGGTGCATTCAGGCTGGGAGAGGCACTCAAGCTGGTGTATCCAGGCTGGAGGGGCGTGGCCCACAGTTCAGCTCAACACCTCCCACTCGATCTTCCCACGGAAACCGCGGGAAAGATCGCAAACCATGGTGTACTTGTGGTCAGAGTTTCTTTCCTGGGCCTCCTGCCTGCTCTTAAATTGGCAGCAGGACAACCAGTCGCCGGACGTCCCGGTGAAGTAGTGTGGACCGAAGGATGGGGGAGACAGGATGCTTGGGTGCTGATGTTGCAGGCCTCACCTCAGGGATACAGAAGCTTGGAGCAATCCTGACATTTACATCCCGTACAATGCCCCTGGAGTCGGTGTTGACACTGACAACTCTTCCAAGCTTGAACTGTCCCCTCGATTGCGTTCTGATCACACACCCAAACGATGTCTCCAACAGCAATATTCATTTGTACAGTGTGCAGTGTTTCCCGTAGAATTGAATTCTATTTGTGGTGGTACTGTAGATTTGCAGAATTAACTTGAATGCAACAGTTTTTTGCAAATTAGCACAGTGTGGTTATGATGCTAACCAGATTTAAGCACAATTTAGTACAACCTGGAAAATCATTGTGTGGTGGTCAATGTTGATATTGTGGTGGGCCGCCACAAATAAGTCAATGTATGGGAAACACTGGTGTGCCAGCCACTCACTTCTTACAAACAGATTAGGACCAGCAAACTGGCTCCAGACTATGGTCTCTCTAACTGTGTGCTCTTCAGTTATGATTGTGTTACATGACAGGTCTTTGTCCAGCGTGGATGTACAATTAATGCATACACAATGGCTTTGTATTACACACTATGCCTTTGTGCTTGAATATAGATCATTTCTCTCTGATTTTAGGTCCAATTGGGTTTCCCGGGATGAAAGGTGAAGCAGGTAAAAAATGTATAAATAACTACTGACATTCAGACATACCACTGCAGTGTGATATAACCACACACATACACCCTCGTCCACTCCCTCTCAGACACAGACACACACAGACAGACACACACACAAACATGCCGTGCCGTCCATCCCTATACTGAACATGCTTATACTGTCCGTACACATACAGTTCTTACATGTTCTCTTGTTTGTGGTTCTCTAGCGGAATCTATCCCTGGGGCTGATGGTAAGCCTGGGGGCGATGGCATTCCTGGTCAGAAAGGAGAGAAGGGGGATCCTGGCCCCTCATATCCAGGCCCTCCTGGCCCAGACGGACCCCCAGGAGATCCAGGGCCAACGGGTTTCCCTGGACCAAAAGGAAAAGCAGGTCATTGATATTTGTTTTTTACATTTGTTGACAACTCTCTCTGCATCACAAAAAGTGTCAAACCTTTCATAAAAAAAAATTCTAGGGTTTTACAGAGTGCATAAAAAGAGGTTTCTTGCCAGGTATAGATAGATATACATAATACAGTATGAATACTTGAATAGTTGTTTCAAATCTGTTATTTCACCCCATAGCAGCAGATGTGCTTCACATTGTAAATGTATCATTGCTGTCGGGCAAATTTCAATTTTCAGTCACCGTCATCTTATGTGGAGAAAGTCTGAAAAAGTTGATTACTGAGTATGGCACAGGCTACTAGGATGCAAAAGGAGAAGAGTTCAGTAATCCATTTGTACAGACTTTCTCCTCAGAAGATGGCAATGTGAAGAATAACAAGGTAATGCACTGACTGCAAAAGTAGTTTTTTATTCCCTTTCTTTACAATCACAAAGGTAAAAAAATACTTCAATTTGTCTGCAGAGACCAGGTTAGTAAGCCATAATAACAGTTTGAGGCTTGATTAGGTTTGATTTATTCAGTATACTATACCTACTAGACTTATTTAGTGAGTAGGTAAAAGTACTTCAATTAAAGGGAAAGTGGTTGAAATTTAGCAATCGTTAATGACAAACCTTCTGAATGGGCAGCTAGACAACCGTGAGGAGGAGTATATTGGATTAGAATTATGGACTGCACTACTGTAAGGTGCTATAGTTGAGCACTGTAGAGTTTACTTGAGGTTTTTCTTGCATGTCTTTCCTCTACATACATAGCAATGGGTAAAGGAGAGCGGGGACCTCGAGGACTCAAGGGCTATCAGGGCCCACCAGGACGTAAAGGTGGCATGGGATTTCAGGGTAGGTCAATTTATCTGCTCATTGACCCGTCCATCTGAATCTTTCATTTCTATTTTCCTCTTCTCTTCTCTTTTCAGTTTTTACACTCCTCTTTTTTTACACTCCTCTTTTTTTACACTCTCTTTCAGTTTTTACACTCCTCTTTCCATAAATATCATGTTGTCATATAGTGTTGTGATGTTGTGAGCATTTCTCTGACTCTTTTGCATACTCACCTTTCCTCCTGCCTACCTTTTTGTATTCCCTAAGGTGATAAGGGAGAGAAATGCACCACCTGCATTGGACCACCACCTAAAGGATTCAAGGGTCGGAAAGGAGATCCCGGTCCACCTGGGCCAAAAGGTCAGATGTAACACAAAGATGGCATTGGCTTATCGTCATACACAACCAAATCACCTAAATGATTTTCCTAATCCGTGTTCTTGTGTGTGTTCTGATACCTCATACAACTTCAGGAGGGCCAGGATTCACAGGAGTAAAAGGTGATCTGGGTGTGACTGGTTTGCCTGGTTCCCCTGGGTCACAGGTGAGCTGATCAATTGTACTAGGACACAGTATAACGCAGAAGACCCTTTCAAGAGAGTTCCATTCTCAGCATCATAGTTGGCCCCACAAGACTTCCTTTTTAACATTCCATATGTTATCTTAATGCAGAGGAAGTAGATTGGGGCCCAAATAGAACGTTCAATCATTGTTTTTGTTTTTATTGTTGAAAGGGTCTATAATGTCAAAGACAGTTATAACTCTGGAATGCAGTGATGAATGTCACACAGTCATCCGGCTGATAGCAAGGGCAGTAGCAAGCAAAGGTGAGAATAGCCAAGACATGGGTGAAGAGAGGACACTGGACTGGGATGCAGTGTTTTTTTCTGCAATTCCTTATCACAGCTGTGGCCATCCCTGGCAAAAAAAAGCAATGTGTGAGAGATGCTAGCACAACATGCTTTACTACCAAGCTACTATCAACTACCTAACTGGTTATACTATTTTCAGTAGCATGAAAAAGGTTTCAATGGTAGTTGTATGACCCACAAGATTAGCAAAAGCTAAAAGTCCCACCTAGCTAACAAGAACTATACCCACTAGATGGTGAATGAGGTGTCAGGTATCAATATTCACTCATTTACTTGGATTCATCACCAAGACCCTTGTCATGAATTAATAAAGTGTAAAATAAGTGTACACTATTTAGTTAGTGCTGTAGGTCAAGTTAAAGGCTAAAGGTGCTGTGGGATTTTACGTTTAAACCATTAAAAAATTGTGAAGAAAAAATAATTCCCAGCTAGATTTGTCTATACTTTGCACACTCCTGTAATACCACATTGTATCTCAAGAGACACTGCATCAAATGGCAGTCAATGGAAAAGCCGTCAAGACAGTATCAAGACAACTGAAGACAACTACACATTACTCCTTTAAGAATTGATGGGAATCATGATGCCCATATTGGCCCTCAGTATGTCCTTGTTCTTACTCTGAGGTCAAACATGTTATGCTTTTTTGTCCCATCACTCATTTTTATTATAACTTATTTCCTGCAGGGCTCAACTGGAAACCGTGGTGTGAAGGGTACTCCGGGGCCTAGGGGGAACCCTGGTTACGTAGTGCCACGAAATGACAAAGGTGATCCTGGAGACCCTGGACAGCCTGGTCCCCCTGGTCGGGACGGAGCAGATGGAGGCGCAGGACTCCCTGGTCTAAGAGGTTCGCCAGGACCTAAAGGAGAGCCGGTTAGTGAGCAAGAGCCATTTTGAAGAGGGCTATCACAGCCAGCTCTTGGTCTGGTCACATGTTCCCATGTCCACATAACCCCCTGGGCTCCTTATAGGCCTTGTAACGGCCATGCATGAACTATTGTTAGCAGTTAGCTAATTAATAAAAACTAGCAAAGACACTTAGGGCCCTATAACCATAACTTTCTTGTGTATGTCCCAGGGATAAAACTGCAACATTTACTACAAATTTGATCACTTCTTGTTCCTCTCCTGTCTGACTTTTTGTTTTGGCCTATTATTAATTAAATGGCTACATATCTGTCTGTTCCCACCTTTTAATTCTACCTCTCCAGAGCTTTGGGGAGAAGGGGAGCCGTGGCACCCCAGGATCACCTGGGTTTCCAGGCCGACAGGGGCCCGTTGGCACCCAGGGTGCCCTTGGGGTGGGGCCACCTGGCCCTCAGGGACCCAAGGGGAATGCTGGAGTGCAGGGCTTGCCAGGTCCAGCTGGAGATGCAGGTACTGTACGCATGAAAGTGCTCGTAAGAAGCCGTCACCTTTGCATGGTGATGAGAATCAGAATGGAGTGTGCCTGCTGGGGCTGTAACTTGGACAGACACATTGAGGTTTATTGCATTTGCGTATGCACTTATATGTGAGGGAGTGAAGAGAATGAGGCTGCTGTTGCTGTCTAGAGTTGTGTTACCAGCTCCAGTGTGTTCTCTAAACGTCATCATTTGTGAAAGTGATGTAACTCTTTCATACTGGTGCACCAGTGTCATCTTGCCACCTAAACGTCTCTGATTCTTTGGTGGCATGTTTCTTGTAGGAGAGAAAGGGGAGCCAGGAGCCATATTAACCACACCAGGGGATATTGGCCCTCCAGGGAATAAAGGCCAACCTGGTCAACCAGGGACCCCAGGTACA
Organism: Alosa alosa; assembly: GCF_017589495.1. NCBI lineage: Eukaryota > Metazoa > Chordata > Actinopteri > Clupeiformes > Clupeidae > Alosa > Alosa alosa. The sequence continues at coordinate 13,071,274 of NC_063203.1, read as the reverse complement.
GAAAACACATATACACAGGGTATTTGTATTTTTGTACATGCAAATGTATGTTGTGTGTATTATCCTGAGAAATGTCAAGTGCTTTCCAGGCTTGTGCATTGTTGGCTTTGTGAACATATACTTTACGTAGGCTACACAAGGTGTTGACTGTGTATTCTGTTTTCAGGCATTCCTGGCAGCACTGGTCTTCCAGGTTTCCCTGGTCTATTTGGCCCCAAAGGACAAATGGGTCACTCTATACAAGGCCCTCCAGGAAATATTGGACCCAAAGGTTTGCGTGATTTTCGTACTCAAAAAATGTGTGTGTGTGTGTGTGTGTGTGTGTGTCTCATGCAATGTCTTCTTTCTCTCAGGTGAGGAGGGTGAGATAGGGCCCCCAGGCCCGGCAGGGTATGGTAGTCCTGGACGCCCAGGACCTTCCGGACCTCCTGGGATGCCAGGGAAAGCGGTAAGTCACATTCAGTTGTGTATGTTCACGTGTGTGTATGTGTCTGTGTGTGTTTCAGACCCAAGCTAAATGTCTGTTCCGGTGTACAGGGTGAGCGAGGTTTTGGCCCCATGGGGCTGAAAGGCCGCCCGGGAGCCCAAGGGGAGGACGGTCCTCCTGGGCCTGTTGGCGACCCGGGGCCCACTGGCTTCTCAGGCCCTCCAGGAGAGTCCGGAAGAGATGGTACCCCTGGAGAACCAGGTGAGCGTTCCATGACACAGTTACATGCTGCCAAGTGGCTAAGGAACTGTTGTAGTATCCAGTAGCCAGTAGGTTGTCGGTTTGATTCCTGGCTACACCATTGTGTTAAACTTTTCTTGTCATAATTACTCAATTACTACAGCAAAATATGAAATACTTCTGCATTTATATATATAAAATATATTATTCTGTCAGGGTCTCCTGGTGGAAGTGGACCAGACGGTCCAAAAGGTTATTCTGGGAACTGTACGTTTGGAGGCCCAGGACAGGGAGGAGTGACTGGTCCCAGGGGTCCTCCAGGTGCCCCAGGTAGGCAAATAATGCCCTTGTCCATTAAACTGAAGTGGACCAGAATAGTGATGAGTAAGATGATTAAAGTAACACAATGTAGAAATTCCCTTTCAACTATGAACATACTGGGTAGCCATTTGGCGCTAAGGGGGTATCCAATTCACCCTAACAAACAAAAATCATGTCATGCTCCTACCCATAACAACAGTGTTAAATAGTGCAATAGCAAGCTTTCCAGGCACTTATTGCTAATTTCTGATTCCATTCTCCATTGAAAGTCAGTGTGGCATCAAAATGAAACCGTTATTTTAAGGTGAAAGAACTACGTGGTGTTGCTTTGATACATCTCATTTGCTAGTTATTGCTACAGTACGTTTGTGCTATTGCTACATGTTTTGTAATTGTCTTCAAATTCTCAGACCTGGCTGCAATACAGTTTACCTCCTTGCCACAATGTGCTAATTTTAATTAAAGTTATAAATGAATAAACTTCTTGTAGGCTGAAATCAAGATTTTAGTTGAATAGTCCTTTTTTCATACGGTAATAAGTTCTAAAGACACCTGGAAATATTTTTAAGTAATGTATATCCTCGATATGCATAATATTTGCAGAATTACATTCTTTCAAGTTCTACTTCAACAGAAGGTGATTCCCCACTGCACCATCACTCCAGATCTTTCACTCCAGATTCCCTCACCTGCCAAATCCCACTTTAACGTTTGAATCCACCAGCAGCATTGACTAGAATTCCTTTACGAGAGTCAGTTTAACTACGGACAAACTACCTCTGTCTTTCCTAAGATGTTTATTATATATGTGTATTTTTTGGCTCTTATTTATTAAACAAATGTAGAACATAAAACAGACGTAGGGCGGGCATACTGTAATTGTCACGCAAATGTGTGTGGTGGCTACACTCACATCAAGTCTCTCAGCATGTGTATGCTCAGCATGTGTATGTTAGGTTTCAAGTTAGTTAGTTAATAATAGTTAGTTATTTGTATTTCTTGGTCTGTCTGCCTTTCATATTCACAGGTCTACAAGGAGAACCAGGTGATACAGGGTTTCCTGGTCCACCAGGCCGGGGTATACCGGGGAACCAGGGCCCGTTTGGAATCCCAGGGTTTCCTGGAGCACCTGGTCTCAAAGGTGCGACTGGACTTAAGGGCTTCAAGGGTGAAGATGGCATACAAGGAAAAGCAGGTAGCACACCTGGCGCACGCACACAGTGTGTTTTGTTTTTGGGGGGGTGGGTTGGGAGGGGGGGGCATCAATATTGTTGTTGCATACCCCTCAAAAAATGGGTAGCTGCGCCCCTGCACGCACACACATGCACACACCACATACCCGTATACTCACACACACATGCACACACCACATACCCGTATACTCACATACACATGCACACACCACATACCTGTATACTCACATACACATGTTACTTGCATCAACCTGCATTCACACCTTCAGTGCTTGGAGTTGCTTTTTTAAGCTTGTCAGCAGGACACCATTAAACAATTTATTGGGGTTTTTCATTTATAATTTGGTTTTGGAAAACAAGGGTGAGTTGGTATTATTTAGGATATTATTCATCCACTTACTAATGTAAGGTACTCTAAACTGGCATGCTATCTTGAGTGGAGAGATAGAGCCACTAAATATCTTACAATATGCGTAGCTACTTTGACTGTACAGTACGCACATACATGCAATACATACTACACACATACCGGTACATAACATACACATACAGATACACATGCACACATAAAAGGATTGTGATGTGTTGTGATTGGGTTCAGGTCATCGGGGAAACCAAGGAAGTCCAGGCCCAGTTGGGCCACCGGGACCGAGTGGCAACCCTGGGCAAGATGGGCCACCTGGGCCTCGAGGTGAGATCCATGCCATGCATTTTTGTGGCATGTGCATTTGCTTTATCTATTGATTGCTCTCCGTCTTACAATTTACTTTCTAATGCAGATGATTTTGGCCAAAATGATGATGATGATGATGATGGTGATGATGAAAATGTTGAAGTTTTTCAAGTTGTTCAAGATCATGTTGACAGTATAGAGTGCTCAACAGGACAGCCTGGTATCGATGGCGCTATTGGACCCCCAGGTCTCCGAGGTCCACGTGGAGACATGGGGCCTCCAGGATCCAAAGGGGAGAACCGGACTGTGCCTATGCCTGGGGACAAAGGAGACCCAGGGCCAACAGGTGAGTTTTCTTAAGATCTCAAAATCCGGTTGAAAATATAATTGACCCATCTTCATGTTTCCTATTTTCATGTCAGTTTGCCCCTATCTCCACTGTATTCTATGTTTGTTTGGAGATGGCTCCCCATATTCTATTGTTTCATAGAAGATACTGTAGGTTTACACACTTTCAACTAATGGCTTTGCCTCTATGTGTTTCCCATTCTGTGCTCCATGTGTGTGTTCCATAGGTCCTCCTGGTGCCACTGGAGACAGAGGTGTGCCTGGCTCTGTGGGATTCGATGGAATCAATGGCAAAAATGGGTCACCAGGAAGCACTGGCCCACCAGGTAGTCAACACAGCATCAAAACACAGCTCTCCCCACCACACACATACACACTCACACACACACACACACACACACACACACACACACTGTTTATTACACATGTGTAATATGTGCTCCCCCAACTCACACAGACTTCTGTTCTTCATTCTTAACTTTTCTCTCGACATCTCTCCCTCATTCTACCTTTATCACTTTCCTCCTCATTTCATTTTGTGCACAGGTCCCGTTGGCGATCCCGGTGCAGACGGCTTACTGGGACCTCCCGGTGTAAATGGAGATCGTGGATCTCCAGGACTAATTGGTTTTCCAGGTAACAGGACATTTAATACGCAGGCACACACGGCAGTCTATTCATGCTTAAGTCCAAGATTCCACACAGTCATGTACGATAAGCATTTACTATCAAGTCAAGTCATGTTTATTTGTAAAGCACTTTAAATACTACACCACTTGACCAAAGTGCTGTACAATAAGTAAAAGTTTGAAAAACCTGATAGACAGATAATGAATGATCAATACACAAGAGCAGGGGAAGTGGTACAAACAAACATATCAGTAAGTTATGTACATGTAAAAGACAAACAGTACAGAATAGAAAATAACATAGATCGAATAAGCCCTTATACTGAGTTAAAAGCTGGGGAGTAATGGTAAGTTTTAAGATATGATTTAAAGTGGTCAAAGGTCAAAGTGTACAAAAAGTACCCCAGAAGTTTTCTAGAAATTAAACTCACACAATGTTGTAAACCGTAACCATAAGTCATGGTGTACTGTATATGGAATACACATAATACACATACGCAATACATACACAAAATGCGTACAATACCCGTTTAAAAGTTTGGGGTCACTTAGAAATTTCCATTCCACTCCATTATATTATTATTGGGGGGGCGGTGGTAGTGTAATGGTTAAGGAGCTGGGCAAGCGTGCAAAAGCCTGAAAGTTGTCGGTTCAATTCCCGGCTTCCACCGCTGTGCCCTTGAGCAAGGCACTTAACCCCAAGTTGCTCCGGGGACAATGTGATCCCTTGTAATATAGCTGACATATGTAAGTCACTTACATATCAAGAAGTGTCTGCTAAATGTAATGTAATGTAATTATAGACAGAATACCAGCTGAGATTAGTTGCATTGTTTTTTTTAGTCAGTGCAGCAGTTTTGCCTTTGGAACATTTGATGAATGCTGATAATGGGCAATGTAGAGATTGCTTTAAAGATCAGCCATTTCTTTCTACAACAGTCATTTACAACATTAATGATGAAAACAAGGACATTTGTAAGTGACCCCAAACTTTTAAACGGCAGTGTATGTATGGATACAAATGTAGGCTACAATCCTGACCCTAGGGCATCTTTAATTTTAAAAATACAAAAAATACAAAAAAAGAACGCGCACATCCAGATTCAAACAGGTGCTGGACCCGAATACTTCAGAAATAAAAAATGACGTTAGTCTGCACACTGAAAACTCCTTATAAAAAAAGATTTCTTATAAAAAAGATTTTAATCACCACATGCGGTGATTAAAATCTTTTTTATAAGGAGTTTTTCAGTGTGCGGACTAACGTCATTTTTTATTTCATCTTTAATGTTAACACACATACACACACTCACACAGTATGTCACCTGTGTTAACCCATGTTCATTCTTTCTCAGGTTTGAAGGGACAAAAAGGTGAAAAAGGCTCTTCGGGCTCAGAGGGACCTGCAGGAGTTCCAGGAGCCAAGGGAGCCAAAGGCCCCAAGGGAAATGCAAGCCCACTTGGAGAAGGTTCTAAGGGCGCTCAAGGACCAAGGGTAGCAAAACCATCATGTCCCCTACATGCATGTGCGGTGTAAAAAGTCTTAGCAACATTGTCTTTCTATTCAGCAGTTAGAGGATATGAATTGTAATTAGGTTGGAATTGTGATTGGAATTATCGTATAGATCAACATATTGTTTGTGCGCCTGCATGCACATGCTTCCATTCCACATGATACTTAAAATGATCAAACTTGACTATCATCAGGCCATCGTACAATTTTTTTTTTAACATGTATCTTTCTCTGTGGCGCTCTTTACCTCTCAACTTCTTGCGACCATTCCTCCCTCCACCAGGGGGAGCCGGGGAACTTCGGCGGGAAGGGGATCAGAGGCCCCAAGGGCCCTTCAGGGGAATCCGGTAATCATGGCTTCAAAGGGTTCACTGGAGAGAGAGGTGTTTCTGGGCTACCAGGATTGCCAGGTAAGAGCCCAGTAACAGAGCCCCCCCCACACACACACACATAATACACACAAACACACACACACACACAAACAAACAAACAAACACACACACACACACACACACACACACACACACACACACACACACATAGCACAGCACACCAAGTTGTTGCCCTACGAATGCACATACAAGCAGTAGTTAGTTTTGAATTATCTTAGGTTTCTGGTAAAGTTAGATTCTCTTGCATAGATAACTTGTCTTCCAACATTCTCTTGTCCTATCTCCCTCAGGTCCTCCAGGACGCGGAGGAGAGAAGGGCAGCGATGGCCTTCAAGGTCCTCGCGGCCTTCCGGGACCAGGTGGCCTCCCAGGTGTGTGAGAGTGTGTCGGAGAAATATGACGACAAAACAAGTTCCGAAACAAAAACCAAACTAAAACCTTTATTCCCATTTCAAAACTGAAGGTACACAATGTCAGTGATTGGAGACTGATGGGAGAATGGGTTGTGCACATGATGGTGTTGTATGTTGTTGTGTCTTGTGTGTTGTGTTCTAAAGCGTTACCGTTGTGTTTTATCCACTCTTCATCATTCCACCTTCCTTTCTCCTCCCCTACTCCTCCTCCTCCTCCTCCTCCTCCTCACCACCTCCATCTCTGACTGCAGGGACGGACGGCCGGCCAGGGGACCCAGGCCCTCCGGGGGTCAGAGGGAACCAAGGCAGGGATGGGATTCCAGGACCAGCAGGAGAGAAGGGAGATATAGGAGGTGAGATGTTACCCTCCACAGATGCCCACGTTCACCCACCCCACCAACCCACACACAATCACAGAAGCATGAACATAAGTAGACACAATTACATATACATCAACATAAGTAGACACAATCAGAATCAGAATCAGTTTTATTGGCCAAGTATACTTACGTACACAAGGAATTTGACTGCGGTAGGTGTTAACTCTCTATACATTCAACAAATAGACATGTAGTAGTAACAAACAGAAACAAATAAAACAATACAGAAACATTGACATAAGTAGACACAATTACAAAAATATGGTGATAAGTAGACATAATTACTCTTTTTCTGTTACAAGCCCTATGTCGAGGACATTATATCAAGCAGACTTGTCTAGCATAGGATTATATATGTTTAAATGACATCTATTTTACTTTGGCATCGTATTTCATTGGCAAAGTCTTGTTTGCATGTTGTACTCACCAACATATACACCACAAAAAGGATATTGAGACATACAATATTCATACCCACTGTGTACACACACTCAGGCAAGCTGATTATTTGAGCGCTTTATTGTGTTCTTGTGTCTCTGCAGCGTCTGAATATGGCCCCCCAGGACCACCGGGACCAAAGGGGATAAAAGGTATGACACACACACACACACACACACACACACACACACACACACACACACACATACTGTACATACATACATACATACATGAGGACACACTGACAATCAATAATACAGGATTCATGAGTCCCACATACCTTTTAATGATATTCATAATGATAATAATAATAATAAGCACCTGTCATACACAGAATGCAGCTCAAACTGCTTTACATTTGGCAATGATGACTTATTGATCTGAATATCTCAGGTCCCTGGCCATACACTTGCCGAGTCTGGAGTCGATTAGATGAACAGTCCAACTCAAGATATGCAAACACACACATACACAGACAGATGGACAGACACACACAGATATTTCGCTCTTCACAGCTAGATTAGACGTAGGCGTAAGTAAGAGACTACTCCCTTAAAAGGTTTTTTTTTTTTTTTTTTTTTTACTCTTGATGCTTAGCATTTGCACTATCATAGCATTTTGCTTATGTGTGTGTGTGTGTCCTTCTGTTCTCTGCAGGTATGATGGGAGATGTGGGTTTTCCAGGCCCCTATGGTCCCCTTGGGCCATGGGGTGAAGTAGGAGACACAGGACCCCCAGGACTAGTGGGCCCCCAGGGGCCACCCGGCCCTCCAGGCATTGAAGGGCGCTGTGTGGATGGCCCCAAAGGAGACAGGGGCCCCTGTGGACCACATGGACCTTCAGGTAAGAACACATGCCCTGATTAAAGGATCCGTTAGCAGTGCTGTCCATATCTTACACCATATAGATAGATAGATAGATAGATAGATAGATAGATAGATACTTTATTGATCCCCAAGGGGAAATTCAAGAATATCCTAACTACACACAATGTGAGCGAGTGTTAGCGATAAAATCAGTTTCGTTACAGTTTAATTGTTTTCAATTTCAGTGTCCTAACTGTATGTGATGTGAAGCAGTGTTGTGCAGCATGAGGCAACACAACATTTTGAGCACAACTTTTGTCGGGCGGCCATTATCTATTTACTTTCTATCGCACGTGTTGCTCTGCTATTTTGAAAGAGAAATGTGACGCAATAGAAGGCCACATTTAACGGATTCAATTAAATTAAATTTAAGAGCATTCAATGCTACACGGTAGTCGCTCACTCAGATGCAGATAGGATGCCCCGTTACTGACTTCTGACCCCTCTGATGCTCTGCAGGACCAAAGGGCTTAAAGGGTCCCAGGGGGCCCCCAGGACCTGGCCTTAATGGAGACAAGGGGGACAAGGGCTACCCAGGACTGCCAGGTTATCCCGGATACAAAGGAGACACCGGACAGCCAGGCATAGCAGTGAGAAAGAGAACATACATATCACATTATCTGCATGCTGCAACATTTATTAGGAAACGAATACAAAAAAATGTGTAGAAATATTTGTACATACATGCACATGGTATGAAGTGTATTTTACCACCAGATTGCAGATCTTCTAGGGCTATAATCCAGCAGTGACCTAGTGAAAGAAACATAATTATGCCACTCGGCTAAAGCATTCAAGCACAATTGTGTTTCTAGGGATTACCGGGACCCCCAGGGTTTAATGGAGATAAAGGTGCCATGGGGCGAGAAGGTGGTCAGGGACCAACTGGTAAGCATATTTATGCACATCTAAGCACACCGGCTCACATACATACAGTGTATACAGTATACTGTAGGAATCCCAGGCATACATTTGAGCTGGGATTGGCTGTTCAGGGATCAGGATCATGCCAGTTTCAGTGTTGGCATAAATATAGGACTCATAACTCATCATGAAAAAAAAAACTCTTGAAACCCAATGAAAGGTTGACCAAGCTGCTCATCATCCTGTCCGGTCCTTCAGTGATTTCATTTCATCCATAAGCCAACCCAGTAAATGTCATCATTTTAAGTAGAGTAGGTTCATGCGTGTGACTAGCCTCTGTGTGCGCACAGGTCAGAAAGGAGTCGCTGGAGCTACAGGACAACTAGGATGTGCTGGACAAAAAGGAGAGCCTGGACCTAAAGGTAAGATGAACTCATTTTCAAATAACAAAACACATTATGGAGAAGAGAATAGCTGTACAACTGAACTGAGCCTCTCTGCCATAAGAGTGTGATGGCTGAAACCAGAGGTCACCCAAGCATACCAAATGTAATGACATTTCCTGTAATTCTTTGGTCTTTAGGACTTCCAGGACCAAGTGTGAACAATCCAGTGATTCTGGTGCCAGGAGACCCAGGTCAACCTGGACTCCTAGGACGAAAGGGTGAAGCAGGGAGACCTGGAGAAGCGGGACAGAATGGACGGCCAGGTTGTGAGCGCACACACACACACATTCACAGGGATTGGTATCTACATAAATAAAAACACTTGCAGACACAGTTGTGTGTGTGTTTACATCACTAAATACACTGCTGGATTTGTTCAACCTTGTTGACGTTTCTGCCCTTTCTACTGTAACCCATGCCCTCTTCATCTCTACAGGACCGAGCGGTGCGAAAGGCTTCCAAGGTAGAATAGGATTCCAGGGTCTGCCTGGATATCCAGGGCAAAAAGGAGATAGAGGATTTCCAGGCACGCAAGGTGAGCATGAAGGGACCTGTTCAGACTATCTTTATTTTGTCTAGTGGTTGGTATCATGCCGACAACTCTCTGACCTGATTCAGGCTAGCCTGCCAGATCACATGTCAGAGTTGAAAAAGCTTTCGAAAGTAAGATCGTGTTTATATTTGTTTTTTGTTCTTGGGTGATCCGATCACAGGGTTTAGAGATCACAAGTGGTCAGGCGAGACACATCACAGAACACTTGTATTCAAGGTGTACATGCAGAGACGTTGCTGACCACTTTTGTTTAGATTCCGCTATTTCTAACGTCACATTCATTAGAACTCCCATCCTCTGGGACTCATCAGAACGCATTTGAGTTTACACTACAAAAGCTATGTGGTCAAATGCATCTCAGACCACTTCGACAAGTGGTTTGAGTGATCAGATCACAATGCGTCTTGATGATTGTTTACACTTGTATTTAGAACTGACCACCTGTGATCAGATCACCCAGGACACATTTTAAGAATAAATGTAAACGGGGTCTGAAAGTCCTACAACATATTCCCAATGATTCACTAAACCAGTTGATTTTAACTAGCATAATTATTCAGTCCGTCAAATCTGCTGATTAGTGAAATCATCTGTGTTAAGGTAGAATCGATACATTAAAATACACTTTTAAACGCTCCACATATAGGCACCTGCATGAGTGCTGACCAGAATTGAATAAACAATGGATTTTATTGAGTGACGCAGACAAAATAGAACTGAAATGTTTGACACTGGTGTGTGGTGTGGGGAAAACAATGGAATCTAATGTAATCGAAAGTGGAGGCCTTTACTCGGTAGTTTTTCACTTGGAACATATATATATATATATATTTATACATTATCATATATATATCCTATATTACTATATTACTATAAGTACTGTATGTCACTTTGATGGTGAAAAGCAAATGCAATGCATTCATATACATATGAAGTACATAGACGTACATTTATCCATGCCTGTGTTTGTGTGTCTCTGTGTGTGTATGTCCATGTGTATGTCCGTGTGTGTGTGTGTGTGCGTATTGTTCTCAGGTCCTCCGGGCTACCCGGGCAGTAAGGGTCAGAAAGGTATTAAGGGGACCCGTGGCCTGGTGAATGGAGGTGTGGCTGGTGACGGCTTCCTGTTCACCCACCACAGTCAGAAGGACACAAACCCATGCTGCCCTGCCGGCACCAAGCAGCTCTACGTTGGCTACTCGCTGCTCTTCATCAATGGCAACAACAGAGGGCATGGACAAGATCTAGGTACAAGAAAAGTTGCCCAAACATGCACATACACACACAGACACAAACTATGAATTAAAATTACTATTAAAATGGCTATTTTGTTAGTGAGGTGAAGGTGCAAATGGCTTCAAAGTTATGAATTTTCAAATCAAACGTGTGTGGGTGTGTGTGTGTGTGTGTGTATGTGTGTGTGTGTGTGTGTGTGCATGCAATCTTGTGTGCAGGTACCATGGGCAGCTGTCTGATGCGCTTTTCCAGCATGCCTTTCCTTTTCTGCAATACGGACAACACATGTCGCTACGCCTCTCGAAACGACTACTCCTACTGGCTCTCCACTGACCATCCAATGCCCAGTGACATGGCCCTAATCTCTGGCTCTGAACTGGAGAAATACGTAAGCAGGTACGCTCACCCAACAATCATGATACTAAACACTGACTTCATTTGTCAGGGAGGGGTAAATACTATCAAAGAGAGGCAAAACCATGATACTTAGGCCCTGTACACACATACCCGGATATTTTTTAATACTGATATTCTTTTACGCATTTGGGCCTTTCGTCCACATGTAAACAGCATTTTGTCTTTGAGTTTTTTACAAATGCCCTCTAAAGTGAAAATTTTCTAAAACACTGGTTTCCTTAGATCTGTGTGGACATGCAAGAGCGTTTTCCGCCTGGACAGAGAACATGTGTGATTGGTCATGTTTTTCTATGAAGTTTTTTTATACCTTTATAGAACAGCTTCATTCATTGTCATTGAAATGGTTATATGACTTTTTCGGGTTGAATGGTGGCCGTCTCACTTCCCCCTAGTGCCTGTGAGCAGAAAAAACACCCTTGCAACTTTGGGCCGGCGGGCCGACGGCCTCAGAGACAGAAAATCTTGCAGCCATAGCTCGCTAGCCATACCTCGCGATGTAACACATTGCTTTACTGCACTACACACATACACGCCAGGCACCAGCTAGAACAAGGTAGCGATGGAGTTTCTCAGACATTTGTCATGGCAGAGCCACCGCAAAGAAGCAGAAAGCCAGCAAACTGTTGTCGGAGGAACAGGGAAAGAGGAAACGGCAGTCTGATAGATTGAGGAATTTCGTAAAATATATACTCTGAAGTTGTAGGAGGAGCAAACCTGCGAGCAAAAAGCGAGAAAACAGCGAAGAATTTGCCAAAACTGCTAAGTTTCTCTTTAATATATCACCTCTGTTTGCTCCTGTTCCTCTTCTTTCAGGTGTGTTGTGTGTGAGGCCAGGGCAAACATCATCGCTGTGCACAGCCAGATGAGCCTGGTCCCAGACTGCCCTCGTGGTTGGCTCTCCCTGTGGCAGGGATACTCTTTTGTCATGGTAAGGGGATGGCCTTCAACACTCTAATGTGGACCTGTAATATATAATACATAAATAGCTATGGATATACAGTATAATACACATATTTGAACATACTCAAATACAAGCAGCCTTTCTTGTTTTACAAAATTCTTACATAATGGAAGTGAAGAATGCTATTAAAAACCGTCTCTTTAATTCCAAATGGAGACACCGAGTTGACCGAGTTGATTCAATGTCAATCCAATGCTAGAGCAGGTAAAACTTAAGGCTGGCTTGCGAAAGAATAGTTATTTATTCTTTATTCTGGGTGTTACAGCAGAGTTATGGTAGCTCTGCTCCACGCACAGCACAGCACAATGTTGCAAAGTGAAGCCAAGACAATGAACCCAGGTCTAGGACACTCATGGTTAGATATAATGACATTCCTGTCTGGGGTCAGATTGGAGGGCGGGGGGGGGGGCAGTTAAATGGCCTTAGATGTCTCTTGTAGGGGAACGATTAATTAGGCATATGCCATTTGCCATTGTACGATGACAACATTCTGTCTGCTTACAAAAATGTTCCTGTTCCCGCCATTTCTGTGGCTTTAAACAAAGAACCAAGAAAATAGTATGACATAAAGAAAATGACTAAAATATAACAGAAGGAAATTGCTGCTCACACAAATGTGGGCCCTGTATCAGTGTGGAATCTGTAAAACTGTAGAGCATCAGGGTTTGCAATTAGCTATTAGAGCTGGTCTCAGGGCTATTATTTTATAGATGAACAGCCCATTATTATTATAACAAACTGTGTTCAGTGACCTAAAATCGTAAATATGTTTGCATATGTAAGTGCATCTATGCCTTAATAAATCAGTTAATTGCAAGGATGAAGTCTCATGACTCGTCCAGTTTTCACTGCTCTCTATTGCGTAATACCTATGTTTTAGGATGTTTCTCTCACGTTCACATGTCTACCATTACCCTCTGCTCTGCCTCCTCTCCTACTTCTCATGTTCTCCTTCCCTTTGTCCCCTACTGTTTTATCTATCTATCTGTCTTCCCTCCCTCTCACCCTGATATCACCACTTTCTTCTCTCTCTCTCTCTCTCTCTGTCCCGTCATCCCTCTCTCCCCTCCTCTCCCTCGTCCTCCCTCAGCAATTGGGCGCTGGAGCTGAAGGGTCAGGGCAGCCCCTGGCGTCCCCTGGCTCTTGCCTGGAGCACTTCCGCAGGATCCCCTTCATCGAGTGCCACGGCCGCGGCACCTGCAACTACTACACCGACTCCTACAGTTATTGGCTGGCATCTCTGAACCCCAACAGCATGTTCAGGTATCTGTGTGTGTGTGTGTGTATGTGTGAGAGAGAGAGAGAGAGAGAGAGAGAGAGAGAGAGAGTGTGACAGAGAGTGAGAGAGAGATTTTTCATATGGATTTTTGTTGCAAGTTTGTGCATGTGTACAGTACTTGTGTGGTCTGGTCATGTTTGCATATTCATGCATGTGGATAGAGATGTATATTTGTGTATGTATATGTGTGCATGTCTATCCCATGATGCATATTTATCCTAACGGAGTGGCTATTTGCACCCCTGGTACAATTAGCCTTGGCCACACAGCTGGGCTATTCACACCCTGTATGATACCTGACAAAAAAATGCATTGTGCACGCACAAAAAAAATGGCGGCCATTTGTTTTTTTCGTCAGCAGAAAGAGAAGAATTCAGATAGGTTTCAGCACTAATATCTGTTTTGATTAATTTTCTAGTGTAAAAGTTGTGTTTTATTTTCATAATCTTTGTTCAGTGAATACATACAACCATCAGTTTGTTGGTTAACAGCAATCTCATGATCAGATCAGGTCTAAATTTGCCTGCAAACTCTCAACGGTATGTGGACAGATAGATAAGTGGTTAGCACAACGGTATGGCACTTGGGAGTCCGCGGTCCGATTCCCGTGAGAAGCATTTTGGCCAGAGCGGTTGAGAAAAGTAGCTATTGGCATTTGCGTCCCTAAATATAAGTGCACATGTGTACCAATGTCTCTGCAGAGGTGTGCAATTTGTAGAAGAAACAAAGAGGAAAGCAATTCTCAAACCAAGGTGTAAATAGCTCACATTACTATTTACACCAGGGTCTAATTATACACTGGTGCAAATAGCATACATTATTTGTATCAGGGTGAAAATAGTCTTTGCTCATCAGTACTGCAGTATACTGCAGTATATCAGTAAATAGCACACATTGCTTTACACCAGGGTACGGATAGCATACACTTCTAATTATACACTAGTACAAATAGCATACATTGATATTTGTACCGGGGTAAAAATAGCCTTTGCTTTTCGAATCATTTTCTGTGTCTGTGGTTCTCTGCAGTAAACCATCTCCACAGACAGTGAAGGACACCCCTGGCAACCTCATTGGCCGCTGTCGAGTCTGCATGAAGAACTAGACCAGGGCCAGAGGGCAGAGGCACTGCCCTCTGTAACAGACTTACACACACATGATCCTGGCACCCCATCATCAGTGCCTTCCGTCATGCAACATGAAGATGGACTCGCGTGACCCAGTGGTGCTAAATGTGACGAACTAGCTGATGATCAGCTCTCTGAGTTCAAACACTGGTTTCTTTCTTCTCGGTCTTTCTTTTTTTTTCTCGGCCTTTGGTCTTGATCTTTTGCCTTCTCTGCTTTTTTTGTACTCCTTCAGTCAAACTATTAGAGCATTAACAGTACAGTATGCAGCTAGTTAAGTTGTAGATGTCATTGGTACTTTTTTTAGCGCTTCTGAAAGTATACAAAACAAATAGAATACAGCATCATGGAACCACACTTTTCATACATTTTGATTGCTTCTCTTGCTTTGGCTCTTAAAGGTTGTATCAGCGATTTCAGGCCCAAAAAAGGCCCAAACATAAATGATCACATTCATCTAATCTTCGATAACGATCCACTAGCTGAAACTAGCATCTCATCGGGTATTGGTTGAAACACTTTATTATGAAACACTTTATTATAAGCGGCGGTCATATAGGTTTAGTCAGATTTTTTTTTTTTTTTTTTTTTCTTTTTCGCTTGTCCAAATTTCCGTCAAGGATTCCCGGGACACTGTAAGACCGGGTAGATTTAAACTTGGTGGGCATGTAACCCCATATGGATAGCATGGAACCATCGTTTTCATTTTGATCTGTAGCCCCAGCTGGACTGCACCCCGAAAGGAGGGTAGGGCAGACACAGTTTTCTGTGAATATCTCGAGAACCGTTTTTTTTTTGTATGTTGATCTCAAGGGGCCATGTCAACCCATTCCATAACCACTCATTTCATGTATAGTGCCACCTAGTTAAAACACAAAAAGTAAAAAGAGGTGTTGTAATCACAGGTATCTGTGACCTAACATAGTCAAAACTACACAAAATTGGAAGTGTAGGATCATTATGACACCCTCTGAGTGCACGCCAAGGTTCGTGGAATTCCGTTCATGGGGGGCCACACAATAAATTAATTTATGTTACTATACACCAACTGGCCTGTAGGTGGCGGAGACAGTTTTCTGTGAATATCTCGAGAACCGTGGGGCTTAGGAGGTCCACCTTTTTTTGTATGTTGGTCTTAAGGGGGCATGTCAACCCATCCCATTACCACTTATTTCATGTATAGCAAAAAAAGCAAAAAAGCAAAAAATTAGGTGTTTTCATCACAATATCTCTGGCTGACATGGTCAAAACTGCACGAAATTGAAAGTGCAGGATCATTATGACACCCTCCGAATGCATGCCAAGTTTTGTGAACTTTCGTTCATGGGGGGCCTTACAATAAAATAATTTATGTGTACATTTAGTGACCGTACACCAACAAGGATTCGGGACACTGAAAGACCGGGTACCACGAAACTTGGTGGGCATGTAACCCCACATGGATAGCATGGAACCATCATTTTTCGTTTTGATCTGTAGCCCCCGCTGTACTGGACCCCCCGAAAGGAGGGTAGGGCAGACACAGTTTTCTGTGAATATCTTGAGAACCGTAGGGCCTAGGATGACCAATTTTTTCCATATGTTTGCCTCCAGGGGTCATGTTAACCCATTCCATGTGCACACATGTGCATAAACAGATACACACGCACACACATACATTCACAGTAATCATACGTATGACACATACTCACACAGTAGACATATGTACGCATGCATGCACATGCACAAACACACATACGCAGGCAAACACACAAGCACGCACACACACACACACACACACACACACACACACACACACACATAAACATAAACATAAGCGTGCGCACACATGCACACAATTCAAGAATTTCTCAGAATTATGAACAGGCAAGATGGGAGTGGGGTTGTATAAAATGAATTTTACATGTGAAATCTATGAACTAATCATGTTTTGGTACTTGTTGTCTAGCAGATACCAGTGAGAATTGAGTGTGGATAATGCAATTTAGTGAGCCAGTTAGAATCATATAGGCCTTTCAGCGTGATTTATTTTTGTGGAAGAAATGTGCTGGACTGGGCGGCGGTCATATTTTGTACCGCTCTGCGGTACATCTAGTTTTTGTGGAAAACATGTGCTGGACTGGGCGGCGGTCATATTTTGTACCGCTCTGCGGTACATCTAGTTTTGCCTTTGGGTGGTTGCCAACACTTGTTGGTAGCAATTGTTTTTGTGTACAGATCTTGGAACCTAGGCTGCCTACAAAGACATTTTTTTTTTTTTTTACGGCGTGCTTATGGCGCAGACAGCTAGAAAGTATCTATCTATCTATCTAGCTGTCTGCCCCATAAGCACGTCGTAAAAAAAAAACGTCTTTGTACCCAACGAGATGCTAGTTTAGGAGAGTTTTAATTGCATGAGAGGGAGGGGGAGGGAGTAGCGAGCTAGCTAACAGAAGTGACGTATCCCAGCTATCGCTGATACAACCTTTAAGCTGACAGTGGCTTCTATGTGAATATTGGTCTTGTTTTTTGTAAATTCAAATTCAAAAAGTTTTTTTTTTGTAACAATTGGTCTCATGCAGCAACATTCTCTTGAATTTCTCTTAAATTTTCTCATAAGAGAAAAAAATAAGCAATGTTGACTCTGGGTGCACCCAAAGGTGCTCTTAACCTGGTACACCATATGATGAACCTCGATGGAACCTCAGTTACCATTAGTAACGCCCCCTAAATCCCTAAGGCTGTGTCCTGCTGTGTGTTCATATTTGCCATGCAGTAGCATGCAGGGTAGCTTTGCTTTAAATCCAATGTCTGCTGGTGTGTTTGTGCCTATTGGACTTTCCAAGTATAGCTTTAATGCTATAAACGAAGAGTGGGGACATCTAAAATCAGCTTGAAGCTCAACCTGTGAGGAGGCCTAATGGAGGTGGACCCAAAAGCACAAAGAGTGGATAACACCAGAAACCCTAAAATCAACCCAACAGAAGAGAGAGAGCTCAAAGAAAAGGTAAACATCTCAAGAACACGAGCTGAAAAGGCAGAAGCACAAAAGGAGTACAACAGATGCCACAAAGAAGTATGAAAAAACATCAGGAGGGACAAGAGATCACAGGTGGACAGGCTACCCAAGGAACCAAAGCTTGCAGTGATTCAAAGGAACATGAACTCTCTGTTCTATAGAACTATATAACATCACTACAGTAGGAAGTTGTCTGGAACATACCAATATACCAATTTTAGACAAGAACGGCTAATTGATTTCAACTCAGGAAACCCAACTAGACAGATGGGTAGAACATTTTAAAGAGGTATGAAAAGACCTGCACTAGCAGATCAAAGACATATTCCTAAGGCCACGATACCATTACAAATCAGGTGTGGTAGACCAACTAAAGCAGAAATCAAGGCTGCTATCAACCAACAACATTCCCCATGAAGCACTTAAAGTAACAACTACCATGGGATCACCCTACTTTCCATTCACAGTAAGCTCCTCAACCGAGTCATTCTCAGTCGTCTACATGAAGCCGTAGATAAGAGGCTCCGGGATCAGCAAGCAAGATTCAGGAATGTCCGCTCATGCACAGAATACATAGCAGCACTACACATCATCATTGAACAGTCTATCGAATGGAACGCGTGACTATACATCAACTTCATTGACTTTGAGAAAGCAGCATAGACAGAACATCACTATGGCGCCTAATGGACTACTACGGAATTCCCACCAAGATCACAAACATAACAAAATAACAAAACTGCCCTATAGTATCCATAGGTGGTGCTGCAATTGACATACATATTTCAGGATATGCATGTGCCAACATCTTGTGGTGTAAAGTTGAAGTTTACAAAAATGAACATGCTGAATAACTGCCACAATCTTTGCATACACTAAGGCACACCACATTTTGCAGAATTCTGTCCATAAGCGGTGCTGCAACTGACACATTTCAACATCTGTTTGGACCCCAATGATAACTTCTTGTGGATGTGACGTACACAGACACGCACATATACACACACTCATGCACAAGATCACACTCAGTCACAGTGGCAGTACAAGTTTGTACAGACAGTCACATACACTGGCACACACATGCAGGGTATGACCGATGCTTAAAGGTAGAAGTGCACTTATGCAATTCAGATACAGCTGTGGTTTTGGGGGTCACCGAACTCAAAGTACAATTTGCAGACTTGTCATTGCAAACTTGTCTTACTCAAGCACTGTACTCAAGTCACACACATAGCACACACACACACACTCACATGTATGCACACAGACACACACGTATACACATAAACACATACAAACACACACGCGTACACACACACACATACACTTCGTAAAAATGTAGACATAGGCCTACCGCATAGCAGTGCATAATATGACTGCCGCGTATAGTGGGGCTGTTAAGCTCTTAAAATACGGACGATCTTGCTTTTCATGAAAGAAGCATGAAACTTTCAGGGTTTGTTCTTGATGCCCTAAGCTCTAAGAGGTCACTGACCTCTGTAATATGTCACCGACCTCTGTAATATGTTGTGACACTACAGGTGAATGGGGTAAAAAAATTAAATAATAGATATCACCATGAAACTTTTATCAGTTGATTAATCATGTCAAGCTAAGAAAAAAATGTATTGAAAGTTTTATATATTTTAATGTTTAAATATGCAAATTAGGCCTTCTCATTAAAAATGCGCTAATTTGCATACATTTTAAAAAACAAAATCAGATTGTCTGATAAAGCCAGGCTCAAAATATGTTTTTCATTTTGTTGTCATATGAGATGGGAAAATAATTACCGAGGGGTTTATGGACATCTACTTCTATTATCCTCTAATTCACCTGTACCTCTGTGATATGAAATTTCTAGGCCCGAAATTAGAAATGGGTGTATCTTAGGATCTAAATGTGATAGAAATGTAAACTAAATATGTTTTTCCATGTTTCTGGGCATGAGGAACTCATCTATAGCATTGATAGCACTCTAAGAGGTCAACATCAGGCAAAACATCTACTTCTGTTATCCTGCATATATACACTGTATAGCAGGGTATTCGGGGGGGAAAAAACGATTTCCCCTTCCTTCATTTGTGAAAATAATTCTGTCAAATTATAAAATCAGAGATTCGAAACAAACGAGAGACCAACATGTCACAATGCAAAAATGCCGGTTTCCCTATTTACATGCAACTTCGAAACTGGAGTTTTCCAAGTTGTTTTTGTGGTTTTCGTGTAAATGAGAGGCCAAACCACGTTGAAATATTTTCCCTTCGTGCAAACGGGATCTTATTTTCCCACAGTTCTGGGGTACAGGGTGGGGCAATGGGTGTGGCCTGGGTGTGGTTTCAGAAGTTCCGGCACTTGGGAACCTAAAAGGTTGTGTGCTGCTCTTTCTTTCTTCATATGGCATATGCTGCCAACAAGGGAACCAAAAAGGTGATAGTGCGAACTGTAGACTCTGATGTGGTCATCTTGGCAGTTGCTGTCTTTCAGAATGTCAAACTGGAAGAAATGTGGATTGCCTTTGGAACTGGAAGCCATTTCTGTTATATAGGCATTCACAATGTGGTTACTGCACTGGGTCCTTCCACTGCTTCTGCACTGCTAGCATTTCATGCTTTCACTGGCTGTGATACAACATCTGCATTCTGTGGCCGTGGTAAAAAGACTGCCTGGGATACATGGCGTGTATATCCAGAAGTTACAGAGGCTTTCCATGAAATGTTGCATATGCCACAAGTGTTGAGTGATCTTTCCTGGTCTCAACTAGAACGTTTTGTGGTGCTGATCTATGACGGAACAAGTGCATGCTTAGAGGTCAATGAGGCAAGGAAACAACTTTTTATCCAGAGGTCAAGATCCCTGGAAGACATCCCCCCTACACAAGCTGATTTGAGGCAACACATCAAAAAAGCAATGCACCAGGCTAACATACCTTGCCTTGGTTCCTAGCCCACAGTTACCAAGTCCTTCAGACTGGGGATGGATTGATACAGATGCAGGCTGGCAGCCACGTTGGACAACACTCCCTGAGGCATCTCAGGCATGCTATGAGCTTGTGCACTGCGGTTGTAAAAAGGCTTATACCGGGCACTGTAAATGCAAAAAGGCAGCATTAATGTGCACAGCACTCTGCACATGTGCTGGTGACTGCAGTGACTAAAGCTAATTAGGCCTTTTTCTTACCCCCAAAAGCTAAGGCCTCTACAACAACTTTCACTGTACTATTTTAGAATGCTGATATGTTACCTGTTCAATGTCACATTGGGGATGTGTGATCGGAGTTCAAGTTGTGAGTTTCTGATATGAGCTCAAGTTCAAGTAGGGCTACATTTTTGTCATGTCCATATTTACATGGAATTTTTTGGTGAAATGATACATTTTGTACTTGGATTTGCCCAATCATTGGATCTTTTGCAGGATAACAGAAGTAGATGTTTTGTCATGACCTCTTAGAGTGCTATCAATGCTATAGATGAGTTCCTCATGTCCAGAAACATGGAAAAACATATTTAGTTTACATTTCTATCACATTTAGATCCTAAGATGCACCCATTTCTAATTTCGGGCCTAGAAATTTCATATCACAGTGGTACAGGTGAATTACAGGATAATAGAAGTAGATGTCCATAAACCCCTCAGTAATTCTTTTCCCATCTCATATGACAACAAAATGAAAAACATATTTTGAGCCTGGCTTTATCAAACAATCTGATTTTGTTTTTTAAAATGTATGCAAATTAGCACATTTTAATGAGAAAATGTATTTGCATTAAAATTAAAAAGTTTTCAATACATTTTTTTTTTTTCATAATGAGAAGGTTTAATTTGTCATTATTTAAACACCTGTAGTGTCACAAAATATAAAAATCAATGACCTCTATCTGACCTCAGAGGTCAAACTGAGAATGCCTCCAGATCTAAAATGAAAGCTTAGGTCATCAAGAACAAACCCTGAAAGTTTCATGCTTCTTTCATAAAAAGCAAGATCGTTGAGCTTAACAGCCCCACTAGTAATGGTAGAGGTATATTTGAGCAGTAGGCTATACTGTGGATACAGACATACATTTGATGTATCCAAAGAACACTTTTTCTGTTTGTGCATGATACTTGTCTTAGTGAGGTAGTGCACATAAGTTTGTGACCTTTTAGAGTATACGAGAATGAATTTGAGTTTCAACAATCATTGAAAAACCAAGGGGAGAGTATGTAAGACTTGTGCTTTACCAGAGTTGCAGGAGTAAGGAATGGAGAGAAGTTGACAAATAAAAATAAGAGAAAATCTTTTTAGATACCGCTTTTTGCATGAGGCCCAATTTTGCCAAGAAATACATACAGTACACAAGAATAGGAAAACATAACTAACTAAATAGTAAAAAGAAAGAAAGAAACATTTCAAGCACAGATACACTCATAACCCCACATATTCATCTCTTACATACTGTCTAGGAGACTTATTAAAGTCTGGTGCTATGGAAAAAAATAGATTGTCTCTACTTTTTTATGTATGTATATATGAAATGCCTATATTTATAAAAAATCTTAAATCAAACCAAAATCAACCACGTTGAATAAATGTCTAGAAACTGAATAAAACCTTGTAGGTTATGTTCAACATCTAAAGTTTCAGGCTGCCCAGAATGCTTCTTATTGCATCTTGGGCAGGAAAAGTCAAGTCATATTTTTAATAGATTTTATGTTCTGAGCACACCAACACCTTCTGGAACAGGAACAAAACTGTCTAATATTCCAATAAAGATAATCTGCATAACTACGGCCACAAAGCCGATTCGGCAGTACAAGCCAAATAGGCTTTGTGGCCTATTATAGCCTGTGCCTGGCTACTGACTGAAAACAGTTTCAGCATGGAGAGAAAAAATGATTTGATTTGAAATGACCTGCAATATATGGAGAAGACAGAGCAGTATGTGTTTCTGATAGTGTTCCTCTGACACTTCCTCTAACTCTTTTCCATGGTACTGTATGTTCGATTGTTCTCACTGTTTTGTAGTTATAGATTTTTATCTGCTGTAATTTTTTATCAAACAAACAATGCAATATACTGTATGATATGGTAGGTTGCATGAGAGGTGAATATGACAAAGCTGTGTCTTTAGAAATCCATTCAACAGCTAAAAGAGGTGCAAGATGGTGTGGTGCTGAAACCAATTTGGGTATAGTAGGCCAAAATATCATCAAGGACGATGTGTGACGTTGGAAGATATTTGGAGCCATCACTTTTTGATCATTTATGCACTAATTGTGGCGTATGACATCCGAGTCAGCTCAACTGAGCCTTTTGGATATTAACTGGAATGTTTAGACAGAATGCCTCATACATAGAGTTTTTCAGCAATTCTCGATTTCATAATGGTGCTTAGTTTTACTTAACAAAACCTTTTATTAATTTGTATCTACCATAAATGTTTGTTTTATTAATTTCTTCTATTTGCCTCTTACCCAAATCTGTGTTTCTGTGTACACTACTGAATTTTGAACATAATAAAACATCTGCTTCCTGTCATTCCTAGTAAAAAAAAAAAAAGGTCTGGTCTCTGCCTTTTGGAGTGTATATTTCATAAAATACAATTGTAGGTGACAACTATAATTTGTTGGTTTTGGTATCACAATTTCATTTTCAATTTGGTATCACAATTTCAATTCAATTTCAATTCACTATCGTATAATTCATATTAATTAGGACACTATGAGAACATTAACATTCTTAGGCCATGCAGACTATGTTCTAAATGTTCCAAAATATGTGACAAGAATGAGCCAGCCAACATTACAGACACCATCTCTCATACACATATAAACACACATGCATGCATCTGAACAAGCATACACATAAACATATATATATATACACACACACACACACATAACTACAGAAACATACAGACCCTAGTCAGGGTTGAGGGGCTACATAAGGGTCCATTATGTTTGGTGCATCCCGGCTGCATTTCTGTGTTGTGTTTGAGTTAGATTAGTCTTAAGTGCAGAGACTAAGTGTTTTACTGCTGCTCTCTGTGGAGGCACCATGTCATTCATTAGTGCATGTCATTTTAATTTACTAATGGATATTAAGCTTTTGCTGGAAGATTCTGTTCAAATTGGAAGATTCCTTGGATGGAAATTTCTTCCACTGAGTTACATTTTACGACTGACCATTCCATCATTGCCAGGCAACCTGGCCAACTGTCACTCACTCCAACCGGCTTTAAAAAGGGGGATGATAAGAAGCAACCACCAGAACCACAGACAGTGCCTCGCCGTCAAAGACCAGGACCAAGACAAACCAGCACAGCTCCACCAGCTCAGCCCAGCTCATGATGAGGTTCTGTGGGATCCACTGCTCCCTGGCCCTGCTGGGTCTGTCTCTGGTTCTGTGCAGACACAGTGCCGCCTCACAGCCCGACCTGGACCTGGACCTCCGTCACAACAGGCTACTTCAGAGAGCTCGCGCTGCTGGCATGGCAACACAGGTAAGAAACAACACAAACAGAAGCGACACTAGACAGGTGGCATACAGAACAGCAGTAAACAAACAAAAACAGATAAGGAAGGATGGGATACACTGTTCAGAGTTGCAAGGTGCATCATGCAGGTAAGACACAGCACAACACAGCAAGTCTGCTTGACAAAAACTGTTCAGAACTGCTAAGTTAGCTTAGATGGGCTACACTCAACCTAGACACGCTAACAGATTTGGTAAATCAGGGGATTTTTCAGGATTCTTTTCTGAAACCAGAATATTCCAGATGCTTAATGGACAATTTGGCTATCTGTTATGCCCCCATAGGCATAGCATTTGTGAATGCTAAGAATGAAGACAATGCTCATACAATATGACAAACAGTATAAGCAAGGTCTTTCACTGTCAATGCGAACATGCTAATGTGTGATGATGTTCAACCATTCCATTCTTTGTTAATCTCTCCCCACTCTCTGAGATAGGAATGGAATAAGCGTGCGATGGAGGACCTGCTATCCCAGCTGTCTCTACCGGAGGCAGAGACTCAGGACAGGGAGGTCTCTACGGTGGGGGCCAAAGATGACCTCCACATGGAACGTTCTGTGGAAAATAACCTACCGCCTAAGGAACGCAAATCTAGCTGCAAAAACTTCTACTGGAAAGGGCGTACTTCCTGTTGAGCATCCATTCACTGTCACACTACCCAATCACTGAACTTCCACTGAGGTCCACCCAACCTTGATTGATCTGATTGAATGGCATGCTGGTTGGGCGGCTTTAATCTCCTTAGTGGATATGTAACTTGTGTAAATTATGAAATAAAAGTAAAGCTTCGATTAATTTTCTTTGGCTTCTCCTTTATTTTGTGCTCATTTTTCAATTGCTGATCACACAGGCCTACACCTAGTGCCTGGAAGTAACACACCCTACAAAAAAGGTACTTGAAGAGTAGGAGTACGACCATACTAAGAATTATATGAGATGTAACGCACACCAAGATGAGGTGCTGGCTACCGTTGTTTTAAGCTCAACATGGTTTTGGTTAGGTAAGACCGTAACTCACAAATCAGAAATGTATTTCATTAGCATATCTTCACCTCTATGTCACAGAAGCTCAACGTGGAGTTGTATATGTGAAGCTGCAACATGCTACCATCACAGAAAAATGCACAAGGAGAAGTTTGATATTCCATAACATGTGTAAATATGTTCTGAAAAGCATGTTATACACAATACACATTTAATACATTTCCATCCTGAATTATCTGGATAAAATATCTAACCATTCTCTTACCTTCTATATGGGGGTGGTGATGCAGCCCTCTATCATATATCCTTTTATGATCTCAGGATCCAATTTCCTTCATTAACCCACTTTGACATCCATCATCGTAAACATTAAAGGAACCATATGTAAGAAATGTATTTCAATTAATCATAAAATGGCCCTGATATGCCACTACACATTAAGAATTCATGCTCATTTCAAATACTTATATCACTGACAACAGTAGTCCGGCCAGGATATTGCCATTTAAAAAGTGAAGTTGCAGCCCTCAACGGATGTTGTTGTTGTGTTTTGTCATGTCATGTTGTGTTTTGGCCTGATGTGCCACCCTCTACCTATCTACTAATCACAAAGTCAGTAGTGTTTTGGCATCCAGGTTGGCAACCTCGAGTCAAGGGGGAGGGGGAGGGGATACACCACTGTACAGTAATTTGAAAGTGATTGCAGTACCAGTTTTGGCCACAATCTTACATATGGTTCCTTTAATGGTAAAGACTCAAGGTCTTTCGTCCAAGCCATCAGGATCATTACCAAAGCAGCTGACATTGTAAGTGACACTAAGTGAATGAAGCGTGACACCAAAGCCTCGTTTTCGTGCAGAAAATGGTGCTCAGGTGACATAAATGTATGGCAACAAATCCAGACAGCAGACAAAGACAAAATCCAGGGGACAAGCAGGGGACCATACACAGAAATGAGACAAATTGATAAGCAGACAATCCAAAAACCGGCAGAGGACACAATCCCAAAAGACAGGCAGAAGTCAAAAATCAGGAAACACACTTAGTTACAGACTGAGAAACTTAAAGGCTTCCAGACAAAACACACAACAACAGAGACGATCAACAGCAGAAGAATAAATAACAGGCACACACCTGATATAAGGCCGATTTTCTCCAGACTGGAATGCTAAAAAATGCTACAAATGTACCCGAAATGGTCAGAAGGGTTTGAGGATCATGAAACCATGAACAAAATTCACATTCCCAACTCTATAGAACCAAGATCTTAGCATATGTGGTGAAATTCTGAGCTATGGCTTGAATGAGCTATGACTTGAATGGAACAGTTGCTGCCTCTGGTCTGCATAAAGGGGGATTTTGACCCTTGTGCGATCCAGGTTCCCGCCTATGTACAATCCGCCTATGTATAATCTTTGGGGAAACTAACAAGACAGGAAGTGAAGACCATTTAAGGAGAGGTGCGGGGGAGGAGCTCAAGGTACATGACAGACAGGTAAACACAGTGCACATGGAAACACAGAATAATGCAAAAAATGGCCACCAGGGTGGCACACAGGCAGCTCAGGTAGGATCCTGTCAACCAGCACAGCAGAATCCTGACACACATAGGATCTGAATATTACAGTTGGGTTGATGAAGTATATTTATGAAAATGCTTGTTAAAATGCTTGCCATCTCAACTGGGGTGTGAATATTATGGTAGACTATACTGACAAGAAATGTTTGTCTACAGTATATGTTCAGAATCATAATCTCTGACCCTGACATGGTACATTTATTCAAGCACTGTAATGTTGAAGTATTTTTTTTTTTTATGCTACTTTATAATTCCTCTCCACTACATTAAAAAAGAACTCTGGCAATTTTTCACACAGATCTCTGAACTCTGTTGAGTACTGTCAGAAAGAAAAGCTTGAATTGCTGCAGCCAACAGCTAGTGCCGCAAGGCAGCTATTAGCTAAAAAACTTTTTTGTACCCACACTTGGTGACCTTGATAAACAGAGATCTATGTGAAATAATGCTTTCCTTTAAGTAGGTAACATTTCCTTTAAATGAAGTTATTTTACATTCACTTATTTTACAGTCGCCTGCACAAAGTCCATGTTGTATAAAAACACCATTCGCTGTATGATAGCCAACTAAATTGTGCATGAGTCTAATAAAATGGCTATAAAGATAACAAACTGTTGTAAATGTTCAAGGGAGCATTTATGATACTCTTTCTAAGGAAACGATCCTGGAACCTGAAATGAAATCACATAGGACATGCCTTTATCCTGCCCCGGTACACCCAGCCGATTTTGTATATAAGCACGTTTGAACTGTACAATAATCACATCTGTCCTTTTGTAAAGATCTGTTTCATTCATCCACAAAGTAGACTTTAACACAGCATAAGAGGTAAGCATTCATTCACCTAAACGTTGGTAGAGGACAGGTTGCACTGTGTTCATTAGCATGTATGTATGTATGTATGTATAGAGTATTAATGGTGTGCCAGTGAGTCGTCACAAAAATGAAAACAATGAGGGTTGAAAGGAGATTTCTAATGATCATGAGCCAGTTGAACATCCATGTGAGAGTTGAACAAATGTGAAGAGACAGCTACTAATAGAATAATCAATAGAAATTGAACAAATAAAAGTTATGTAATTTGCGCAATGCAGTTGCATGAACCCATGCCTTTATACAGTATTTTGTCTGATTAATTCCTAGGATCTCTAGGATGTGGGTAGAAGATGATTTTCCTAAGGGCCCCCTGCCAAGGCTGGAGTGCAATACTACACCAGCTAATGAAGGTGTCTACATCATGTACCACGGCACATCAAGAAAGAGTGCAACCAGCATTCTGAAGACAGGCTTCAGGCCTTCCAGTGATGGCATGCTGGGGCCAGGGGTCTACCTTACCCGGGATCTGCAGAAGGCCAGCCGGTATCCTTTGGATCTGCATGAGAATGAAAGAGTTGTATTGAGGGTGAAGGTTGATGTTGGGAAAGTGATAGCAATCAACTGCCAAGGCCATCCCCTGCAGAAGACCTGGCATGCCAATGGGTATGACACGGCGTGGTGCCCTCCACACTGTGGCATGGTGCGCAGTGGTCTGGAGGAGGACTGCGTGTGGGATGCCAATCGAGTCAAAGTGCTTGGAGTATTTTCTCCAACATCCCGGCCTAATAGATTGTGGGCAGAAGATGATTTCGACACATCAGCAGAGCCTAAACTGGAGAGCCTCAAGGCACCAAGTGACGGCCAATACTATACCATGTACCACGGCACATCAAGAGAAGCTGCAGACATCATTAAGGAAAAAGGCTTCAAGCCATCCAGTGATGGCATGCTGGGGCGTGGGGTCTACCTTAGCCGGGATCTGAGGAAGGCCAGCGGATATCCTCTGGATCTGCCTGTGAATGAAAGGGCTGTCCTGAAGGTGACCGTAAATGTTGGCAAGGTGAAAAGGATCGACCGCCAAAAACATCCCATGCAGAAGAACTGGCATAAAAAGGGATATGACACAGCCTGGTGTCCTCCAGAATGTGGTATGGTCCGCAGTGGCCTGGAAGAGGACTGTGTGTGGGATCCCAAGAGAATCAAAGTCCGTCGTATTATTCGGCCACAGCTGGATAATCTCTGAGGATGTGAAGCTGCAACATGATTCCATCACTGAAGAAAAACATTGAGAAGTTTGACATTCCATAACACTGCTGTAAATGTGTTTCACATAAGTTATACATGTAATAAATTCTCATCCTGCATTACCTGGTAAAGTTTGTTTTGTTTGTTACCGAATTGCTCCATTTAATATACATAAAGCTATTAGAATGTGATCCTTTTATTTTATTTCTCTACATCCTATATACTGTAATATACGCATCCAATACATTTTAACTTCTACAGTCCTGTGCCTGGACTGATGGTTATTCATAAGGCTTTATGGTGTAAGACAGTGAGTCAGTAAGGACCATCATTATGTCAACAATACTTTTTGAGCAAATGAAAGAGTAATAGCACATATTGCAGGTCAGAGCAGAAGTCAGTTTATACCAACTGCAGTGAGGAAATAAACTAACAAAGCTGAATTATGATCAATTACTGTGTATTCTGAATTATGTGACCTTTACACATTACAATCCACCAAAGTGTCTCCTTTTCCACTAAATTAAAGTTCACACACACACACACACACACACACACACACACACACACACACACACACACACACACACTGAAAGCAGCACCTAATCTTTTGGTCCTTTTCAGGTATTATCAAAATCAAAACTAATTAGCCTTTACACTCACTGACTGGCTGACAAAATTATGCAGTGGTTTTATTTGAATGTTGTTAAATGAGTGACTGAATGGTTTGGTCTACTTTCTAAACTAGTTACTATAGTTCAAGGCATACTACAGTGCACATGTTATCAGAGTGATGACTAAATAACTTCACATATAGATTTAAAGGAGTGGACTGAGGTGTCATTCTTTATGGTGACTAGTGCACAAATATTTCCTACACACAATTCACAGAAAATAGGCCTTGGCAGCTGTGATTGCAAGCTGAGATTGCAAATAGGCCCTATCAGCTGTGATTGCAAGCTGTATTTTTATGAATTTCACTATTTATCAAAAATGTGACAAACCCTCACACTGTGGATCTGTAGCTGTGCTTACAGAGTGAGTGAGTGTTTGGGTTTGGGGGGATTTGTGCAATATTATAATTTTTCTTAGGGCCCAACAATTTCAGCATCACTCATGCTGGCTACTGAAATATTTTGGAGGGTCATTAAACCAACATTAAACCAGTGACCAGGAAAGTTAGTGTGAAGAAATTCTGACTGTTCTTACAAACATAATACCATTTCTTCTACACCAGGGGGCAGGGTGAGAGCTATTTACAAGCCACGGTAATTAATAAGCATATCTTATAGGCCTCTTGGAACAGTTGACTTATTTTCCACTTCCTCATCTGTTAGGAATTAAAAGATTTCCAGATTCTTGAATGTATTTCATTAGCATATCGTCACTTCTATGCCACAGAAGCTCAACATGGAGTTATAGGGATGTGAATCTGCAACATGCTTCTATCACTGAAAAATGCACAAGGGGAAGTTTAATATTCCATAACATATATGTAAATATGTTCTGAAAAGCATGTTATAATAAACATTTAATGCATTTTCATCCTGAATCATCTGGATAAAGTGTCTAACCATTCTCTTACATTCTATATGGGGTGGTGATGCAGCCCTCTATCATATATCCTTTTATGATCTCAGGATCAAATTTCCTTCATTAACCCGCTTTGACATCCATCATCGTAAACATTAACGGTAAAGACTCAAGGTCTTTCATCCAAGCCATCAGGATCATTACCAAAGCAGCTGACATTGTAAGTGACACTAAGTGAATGTAGCGTGACACCAAAGCATCGTTTTTGTGCAGAAAATGGTGCTCAGGTGACATAAATGTATGGCAACAAATCCAGACAGCAGACAAAGACAAAATCCAGGGGACAAGCAGGGGATCATACACAGAAATGAGACAAATTGACAATCCAAAAACCAGAGGCAGAGAGGACACAATCCCAAAAGACAGGCAGAAGTCAAAAATCAGGAAACACACTTAGTTACAGACTGAGAAACTTAAAGGCTCCCAGACGAAACACACAACAAGGGAGATGAACAACAGCAGCAGAATAAATAACAGGCGCACATCTGAAATAAGGCCGATTTTCTCCAGACTGGAATGCTGAAAAAATGTTCACATTCACATTTCTAACTTTATAGAACCAAGATCTTATCATATGTGATGAAATTCTGAGCTAATGGCCATAGACTGCTAGCCTGGCGCCGTCCTCCTACGTACTTCCGCTCAATAGTCATTTTCCTTCAGTACATCGTCTGGGATTTCGGTATACTCGCAGGATTTCTCAGGGCAAATTTTACCTGTCCAATCAGCGAACAGGGGGGGGGGTGGCTTAACAACGATGACGTTGAGGTTGTGCGATTGTTGTTAGCGATTGGTTATGGCAGATCCAGAGTGGCTCTGGGCATAATGTCTTAGCAGTACAGTGGAAGGACACTTGCACTGTATTGGACACATGCAGACCTGCCTGCCCAATTCCCACAATCCAAATGATTTGACTGATGTATGTAGACTATGGTGAAGAACAATTCAGTTACGGACACAAACCTGTAACCTGAATGTGTTATGAACTCACCCGTCAAGTAAAGCTTACCATATTTTTTATATATGTATATAGTTTTCATATTATACTGATTTAAGACAGTTGTATCTGTTATGGAAATGGTCTTAAAAATGGTCAATGTCATTGTCAAATGGTCATTAAAAATAAATGAAAAACACTGGAAACAGATGTGCGGTTCAAATAGATGTGCGGTTCTTTTACTGTTATAAACACTTGTACTTAAAGGAGAATTGTAGCAATTCTTTACACAGATTATTGAACTCTGTTGAGTACTGTCAAAAAAAACAAACAAACAAAAAAAAAACGGCGCAACCTAACTCGAGTTGATGCAGCCAACAGATAGAGTAGCCAGGCATCAACAGTGCTACACTTTAGGGGCATCTTTAAAATTAAAATGTAGTCTTTTTTGTACTGACAAATTGTTTTCTTTTAAGTAGGTAACATTTCCTTCAAATGGAGTTATTTTAGATTCACCTATTATACAGTCACTGTATGATTTCACGCCCCTGCACAGAGTCCATGTTGTATGAAATCACCATTTGCTGTATGATAACCAGCTAAATTGTCTAATACAACGACCATAAAGATAGCAAACTGTTGTGCATGTTCAAGGAACATTGTCCGTATTTTATTATGGACTTGGAAACAATCTGGGAACCTGAAATGAAACTAAAGCACACCATAGGTTTGAACTAGGATAACCACGTCTGTCTCTTTGGTACAGATCTATTTCATTCATCCACAAAGTAGACTTCGACACATAAAAGGTAAGCATTCATTCACCTTAATGTTGGTAGAAGACAGGTTGCACTGTATGTATTAGCATGTATGTATGTATAGAGTATAGAGTATAGAGATGTATAGAGAGGTGAAAAACTGTGTAACTGCTTTGGTGTCAAGAGTGACCTGGAAGACACCTCTGAAGAAGAATAGGACTGTTAAAATCACCATCATTGATTAATGTTACTCAAATTCTCAGGGAATGTTTTAAAGTCAAGGGTGGAGCATGAGAACAAGCAATATGTTCCAGAGTTAAGAGTTTTGATTTAGAAAACAGCACCTAATCTTAGAGGAATTCTGACAGTTCTTCCAAAGATAATGTCCATTTTTTCTACATCAAGGGGTAATGTAAAAACAAGAAAAGGTCATTGGTAAAAAAGTATAAAAACTGTCATCAAATCAGGAGCCCGCTCCATGGAAAATATTCGATAATATTCTCAGATGATAACAGATATAAGAAGAACTAAACACTAGTTTGGGAGTATGAAGAACTGTCAGACAAGCAATATGTTAAAACAACTGTAGTATTAGGATGAGGCACACCACCAGTGTAATAGCACACCAACAGTGTCCCTGGCACTTTGAAACCAAGCTAACCCATACCATTAAGTCATCTTCATGAGGCCTGTTCAATTTAGGACTAACTGAGAGTAACATAAGCTTATTAATTCAATATATTCAAATTAATGCAAATAGTGAAGCTGATTTTTTATCCTATTTTATCTATAAATCTGTTCAAATGAATACAATAGAATTACAACTAAGGTCCTCTCCTACACTACTAAGGTTCTCTTACTTACTTACTGTACACCACACCCTCAACACATGAGCACACAAATGTTTCCTACACTGCCTACACAGGAAGCCAACCATCATCCCCATTTTGCTTTTAAGGAAAATAACCGGTTTATTTGCACCATTGCCATGCACCATAGACACTTCTACTGCATCTGTCTATACAACCAATAAAAGGCCTCTGCAAGTTTTCATGTAGTTAAAAGCTGTCTGACAAGAACACATTTGGATCTATTTTTACTCAATCAAAGCAAAGATCTTTAGACCACTTCAGAGGTGAATATGTCTTTATTTATATTCTCAATAAATTTTACACCTATGTGAACTAATGTGGACAGCAGAAGCACCTTTAAAAGTGAAAAAAAATATAATCAATTTCAATTGAACAAATAGAAAGGGGTCTTGTCAAAATATGTTTACACGATTTCACTTTCAGTTATGTTCAGTTCATTATGCTATACCGGTATTCAAAATGCATGAATTCAATCATCAGTTTACAATGAGAAAGGGAATATATTTTCATGGGTATATCCTGGGCAGTTGGCTAAAATACTAAGAGGAACTAGAGAAAGATAGTCACACACAAGGTGATGTAGGTAGATGAAACTGTTTTTCATGGTGTACATGTGTTCAATCGAGGAGCAATCTAGGGAACTTAACATTAAATCATATAACATTCTTATCCTCATAGCCATACACATAAATTATGAAATCTCTAGGTAGGTCGAAGTTGCACATTAATTAAATGATAAAAATTAAGTAATAAATCAATGTATTATTCATTCTTTTATTAATACATGCCTGTGTTGAAAGACACATTTTGCATGGCTCACAAGGATCACAAAGATAGGAGGCCTACAAGGCATATTCCATGTCAAGGCCTTTTTAACAACTTGTTAAATGTTTTGTTTATATGAACATATTTCATTTTGACTCAAATTTTGTAATTCTGTAAATCTGTCTTTATTTGTCTGAATAAATTCAGGTTTTTTTCCCTTAGGGCTTCAAGATGTGGGCAGAATATGACTTTCCTCCATCAGGTCCGCCACGTCTCGAGAGTCTTGTTGCACCACGTGATAATAAAGTTTACACCATGTACCATGGCACATCAAGAGAAGCAGCTGCCAGCATTTTGGAGTCAGGCTTCAAGAAGTCCAGTGGGGGTATGCTGGGACCTGGAGTCTACCTCAGCAGGGATCTGCAGAAGGCCAGCCGGTATCCTCTGGATCTGCCTGAGTCACAGAGAGTCGTCCTCAGAGTAAGGGTGAATGTAGGCAGGGTTAAAAGAATAGATCGCCAAGGACACCCCCTGCAGTAGACCTGGCATGACAAGGGGTACTGGTGCCCTCCAGGCTGTGGCATGGTGAAGAGTGAACTGGAGGAGGACTGCGTGTGGGAACCCAGTCACATCAGCTATATTGATGCCATTCACCCAAACCTGGGTTCAGGTGTCCCCACGTATGGAGCAGGATTTTCAGGCTACCGCTAAGAGTTCACTGTTATACACAATTCTGTATGAATTTCAATTCTTCCAATATACAATAAGCAAGTCATTACTTTTAATAAACTTCTTTACATACACATATTCAGTGAATGTAATTTGTGCTCAAGGCATACAGTAGCCTATGTCAGAAAATAATATTAATAGACTAGGTGCACGAAAGGCTTTTCCTATACAGTACACTCATGTATTTCCGGTGAAGTGTTAACTGTGCTGTAATGGCATCTTCTGTTATATTCTGCTCCTTACATCTTCACTCCAACACTGAATACCTTGTTTGCCCATTAATAAAAAGTTTAATTTGCATAAATCCTTCTACATTGTAACATGCTGATTCCGTAGTGCAGCACCCAACCGAGTCCGTGTAGACAGTTCAAACACACCTGGCTCCACCGGGAACAAACCAGCGCACAGAGAGCCTTTCATGCATGTATAGTCTATTGGTATTAGCCATAGATAGGTATTAGCCTTATTCATGCGGCGGCCATTGTGTAAACCAAAAGGAGGCTAAGGGGTATGGGTACACTGACTATATCATTAATGTGTTTTTGTCACCTACTGGCGAATCCATGGAACACAACAATCCTATGATTTGTGTACTGTGTAGCCTCGTTCTGGTTTACAATGGCCACTGCTTGAATAAGGCGAATCAATTTGAAAAGTTGCTGTCAACAAGTTATGCATTACTTCATGAAAAAGGCTTCGTAAGACACAAAGGTTGAATCTGTTTGCTCCTGCATGTTTGACATATTGTCAATTAAATGCATCTCAAGTTGTGGTTATATTAAATAGTGTAGTGGGTAACTACAGCAGTCTGACTTTTTCAGTAAAGATTTTTTTTTTCCACATCAAGGGGTAGTGGAAAAACAAGCAAAGGAGATTAATACAACTATAATAATAAAAATATTCCCTCTCCATGCAAAATATGGCCTCAGATGATCACAGATAAGGAGGAGTAAATACTACAGTAGTTTGGGAATGTGAAGAACTGTCAGACAAGCAAATATGTCAAAACACCACTAGCATAATAGAACACAAAAGTGTTCCTGACACTTCAAAACCAAGCTAACCCATAGCATTAAGTCACTTGTCATCTTGATGAGGTCTGTTCAAAAAGTCTTACTGAAACCACACCCTCAACACATAAACACACATAATGTTCCCTACACTGCACAAAGGAAGCCAACCATCCTCCCCAAATTAGCGTAAGAAAAATAACTGGTTTATTTTGAAACAAAACTGAAATGACACATGAAGACACTTCTAGACACTCCTGAGCATGATCAGTTAATTTTTTTTCCCTTTTGGATACGTTTGGCAGCCTGCCCTAAGTACTTCCACTATTAGCCTTTTGGCTGCAGGCGCCACATGACACTTCTCCACATGATCAGTGTTTTATTCAAGCATTGTAATGTTGAGGTATTTAAATTTTCAACATTCCTCTGCAACACATAACATCATGTTGTATAAAACACCAGCAAATATAGCTGTATGATGAAACCTTATAGGTTATTTTACATTTTCCTTTTCAAGTCTGACAGATCATGTTGTATAAATACACCAGTAGCCATATAAAGGTTTATATGGCTCAGTGGTAGACAATAAAGATAAAAAAAACTGTTGTCAATGTTCAAGTGAATCAAAAGAATTTGATAATCAGCATCCTATCATGGTCTTTCTAAGAAAATGGTCCTGGAACCTGAAATGAAACTACAGCACACCAAGGGAAACACCTATAACCTGCCCAAAAACACCCAGCCGATGTATAAAAGCATGATAAACACATCTGTCTCTTATGTAAAGATATGTTTCATTCATTGACGCTCAAATTTTTGGGCCTAAGAAAGAATATAATATTGCACAAATCCCCCCAAACCCAAACACTCCTACCAGGGGCGGACTGGGACCAAAAATCGGCCCTGGCATATTTGGCCCAAACGGCCCTCAAATCGGTCTGGCACACCTAAAAACAAAATCTTTGCATTACCCTTAAATATGCATATATTTTCAACTGTCATGAAGTACTGAAGGTGATGTAGGCCTCATTGGTTATCACTCTGACTGATCAGAGGTAGGCATGGAGCACATGATCTCCATATTCAAGTAGGCCTAGGCTATACAAGCAATTATTAAAGAAGAGTTTCTGCTTGAATCAGAGAATCATTTCAAATTATTCAATAGGCTACATTTAAACTATACAATGCTCAATTGACAGCAGCACCAAAAATGTATAAAGAGTTAAATTACCCAGATTGTCGTAGACATTAATGTAATTTATACCAGTTATCACTGCAGGACAACTGAAACAACACGAAATAAACAGGGCTGTTGCTAGAAATATATTATTCCTGTAGGCTATACTACCTACATTGCTGGTACATTTCGGAACAGTATAGCTATGAACTAATTATTTAAAGTGTCTTCCAGTAGCCTATCGTATAGCCTATATACAGTATAGCTTAGTTGACTTGTGCATGACTTGACGTTTTGTAGCCAACATTTCCGTCAGTGTAGGCCTACAGTCTTTTAGCCCATCTTCACCATGATGACCCTTCTCAGATAGAAACCTTCTCTACTTTGAGCGACCAACCACCACTCAAGCCATCAATGTTGAATTTTGGGCGTCTGACGGACACTGATCAATCTGACCAATAGGCCTAACGTTGATTTGACACTCTTTTGCTGTCCGGGTTTGCAAATCATTAATTTAGAAAATTTAAGTTGCACTATTTGTTATTATAATCACAGCACGTCCTTACTATGTTATCATTAGGCTACCATATCATTACATTATCAATGAATAAGTCATCATAATCATTATCGTCAGCATGGCATGTCACACATAGCCTACCTGCTCGCACTCTCCACCACCTGCTCACTGTCCCTCTGCTCTGCTTACATCCTCGTTCAAACTCAACAAACTTCAACATGTTGCTGACATATGCTGCTAGCCTACTTGCAAAATTGTATTTTTGAAGCTTCTACATTGGTGTTAATTTTGCACAATTGTCACTACCGGCACCCGCCGCAATTTCGTGTAGGCAACTTCGATTAACTTGATGCGCTCACAGAATCCTGGCTCTGAGCCAAAATGGGAGGGGTGGGGCCTGACATGAGCTGTTATTGGATCAGTCCAGTGTCAATATGGAAATGTAACCAATGGGCCGCTGATTGTCCTTACTTTGGGCCGATCGTTGGCCAAAATAATATATAGGCCTATAGCCTATTCTATCGGCCCCAAAGGTGTGTCGGCCCACCGGGAAAATGCCCGGTATGCCAGATGGCCAGTCCGCCCATGAGTCCTACTGCTGTAAGCACAGCCACAAATCTAAAGTGTGAGGGTTTGTCACAGTTTTGCTAAATAGTGAAATTAATAACATTTGCAACTTGCAATCACACCTGAGAGAGGCTAAAAGATTATGCCAAGGGCTATTTTCTGTGTGTTTCTGTCACAACTGAAGCGTGTTTTAAGGCCCAGACCAGGAAGTGATTAGCGCGACTCTAAACACCTGTGCCCAGCTCACCTGTAGAAGAGAGAGAGACGCAACACAGACTGTACATACATACATACTGTACATACATACATCTAATAAATAGAGTGCAACCTGTCCTCTAACAACGCTAAGGTGAATGAATGCTTACCTCTTATGCTGTGTCAAAGTCTACTATGTTTTGAAAAGCATGTTATACATTTTCATCCTGAATTATCTGGATTTTTTTTACCGAATTGCTCAATATATATAAAACATATTGAAACACAATACATTTGTTTAATTTCTACAGAATAAATATACTATAACAGTCAAATGCATCTTCAGTAACTTCTACAATCCTGTGCCAGCACTGATAGCTGCATTCTTAAGGCTTTATTTAGGTCATAGTACTACTTTATGAGCCAGTGAAACACTAATGACACACATTGCAGGTCAGAGTAGAAGGCAGGTTATAAATACTGAGGAAATAAACTAGAGATACAATTAAAACCAATTATGATAAGTGAACTTTATAAATTACAATACAGAAGTGTCGATCTGAGAAGAGCTCTGATCATTTGATTAGGTAACAAATACCGGCAATGATTTCCTGATATGATACAGCTACGATAAACCCTGGTATGGTACAGTCAAGAGCAGTATGGAAGGAAATTGCATGTAGACGCTCAGAAGAATTAGTTAGTGTTTCTGCCACTGCTGGACGAACTTATGTGAAGCTTCAACAGACTATCACCACCGATGGAAACACACATACAAGTAGTAGCCCATTAAAGGCCCCTCACTGATGGCACACAAGTTTAGTGCTGGATATTGTGGAGTTTATTTGTTTGAAATGTGTGACACCTATGTAAAGGAAAAATCACACAGCATTCGTGCATCAAAATGTTTCAGACAAATAAAACACATGATAACCTTTAACATCAGGAAACATGCAGGGAAATGACTTGCTTTTTGTACATCATCAAGATCAGCAATATACATTAGATAGATTAAAAATAAAGAAATATAAATGAAAGCCAGAACATCTAACCTGAGAGACCCAGACAGGATCTGAATATTGCTGCTTTGTTTTAAATAAAAGTATTTATTTAACCATTAAAATGATTGTTAAACTCATTGTAATCACAACTGGGGTGTGAACATTATGGCTATACTGTACATGATGACAATACTGACAAGAACATTTGATCTGTGTTCAGGTAGACATCAAAAACCAGATAATCAGCATGTTATCATATTCAAGGAAATGGTGCTGACCTGGACCCTGAAATGAAACTAAAACATGACTCAGGAACATAAGATCATACTGTATATTCAAACACTGTAATGCTGAGGTATTTAAACTTTACTTGAGTGTTTTCACTTTATGTTACTTAATAATTCCAGATGTGATGAAATAGATGTATCCATCAAACCCTTTAACTGCTTTGAGCACTTGTACTTAA
Source organism: Alosa alosa (assembly GCF_017589495.1). Taxonomy (NCBI): domain Eukaryota; kingdom Metazoa; phylum Chordata; class Actinopteri; order Clupeiformes; family Clupeidae; genus Alosa; species Alosa alosa. The sequence goes on along the minus strand of NC_063203.1, from coordinate 13,031,835 downwards.
GTAGGATTCACAGAACATTCCCTTATAGTTATTTTACATTCACCTATTTTACATCCACTGAAATCACTCCCCTGCACACAGTCCATGTTGTATAAAAACACCAGTAGCTGTATGATAACCAGTCAAACACAGTGGTGGACTATAAACTGTTTAAAACTGTTGCAAATGTTCAAGTGAATCACAAGAACCTGATAATCAGCATTCTATAGATTTTCTAAGGAAACGATCCTGGAACCCGAAATGAAACTAAAGCACACTACAGAGCACACCTTTATCCTGCCCCAGTACACCTAGCCGATTTTGTACATGAGCACCTTTGAACTGTCCTTAAGGTGACGGTAAATGTTGGTAAGGTGAAAAAGTTTGACTACCAATCGACCATCAAAATCAGAAAGCCCCAATGTGGAAAATGACTCTCAGGTCTTTGTGTCTTTCCTTAACATATGATCTACACTACAACTTGGCTCAAAGTGGAGCTGAGAGTCAGAATGAAAGAGAAAAATAACTTTGGAATTCTCAGGGAATGTTTTTTTGGAGCATGAGAACAAGCAATATGTTCCAGAGTTAAGACAGTTTTGTTTACCAGGAAGTTTAGTTTCGATTTAGAAAACAGCACCTAATCTTTGAGGAATTCTGACTGTTCTTCCAAAGATAATGTCATTATTCCCAGATCAATGGGTAATGTAAAAACAAGAAAAGGGCATTGGTAAAAAATATAAAAACTGTCACCAAATCAGGAGCCCTCTCCATGGAAAATATTCCAGATGATAACATATAAGAAGAAGTAAACCCTAATTTAGGAATGTGAGGAACTGTCAGAAAATCAATAGTGTCCCTGGCACTTTGAAACCAAGCTAACCCATACCATTAAGTCATCTTGATGAGGCCTGTTCAATTTAGGACTTACTGAGAGTAACATAAACTCATTAATTGAATAAATAAAAATGAATGCAAATAATGAAGCTGATTTTAACCCATTTTATCTATAAATCTGGTACATTGACAACAACTAAAGTTATAAAAAGTCTTACTGACACCACAGTTGACACCTGCAGGCAATCATCCTCTTAAAAACCCTTCCTGTAACAGTTTATTTGCACCATGAAATGAAACTTAAAATGACACATGAAGACACTCCTACTGTGTCTGCCTGCTACAACTAATAAAAGGCCTTTGCAAGTTTGTATGTAGTTCAAAGAGTTTCCTGACAAGAACACATTCATTTGGATCATTTTTTTACTCAGTCAAAGCAAAGATCTTTACTTCAAAGGTGAATATATCTTTGTTTAAATTCTCAAGAAATTTTAGACCTAAGATTTTGAAATGATGTAGACTGCAGAAGACTGCAGTACTTTTAAAGTGTGCCAGATTAATTGAACAAATATTGGTCAAAACATATTTACAAAATATTTAGTTCCATTGTATGTTTAGTTCATTATGCTATAATCATAATAGGATTAATTTAGTCATGACGTAGCCATACCCAATACTATTCATTTGTCCAGTTGAAGAGCAATCTAAGGGAGCATACCATTAAATCAAAAGTTCGAACAAATGATCATGAGCCAGTTGAACATCCATGTAAAAGTTGAACAAATGGTAAAGCGACACCAAAGCACTGTTTCTCTGTCGCACGCATGCTATTTGTTTACCCAGCATCGGCTTTGCAAATAACGATGTCCACAGAGAAGGTAGAGTATGTTGCATAATTTTATGAAAGTATGATGTTTTGCGACATCAGAAGCAACTTAAGCAAGTCAAATGTGTAGTTTCCATCGAACTACAGATCCGCTACCTAATCTGGCAAACTTGCATAATGCGTTAGCCGATAGAGGGTCGCGAAGCGAATGCAGAAGTGCCGTTAACCCTATTAAAAGTTGATGAACCACTGAAACGATTTAGGAAACATTATTTTGGTACAAAAAATGTTTTGGTGTTGCTTTAAGAGACAACTAGAATAATCAATAGAAATCGAATAAATATAAATAAAATGTATTTGCGCAATGTAGTTACATGAAAACCCATGCCTCTATATTTTGTCTGATAAATTCCTAGGATCTCAAGGATGTGGGAAGAAGATGATTTTCCAGAGGGCCACCTGAAAAGGCTGGAGGGCCGTGCTACACCAGATAATGGAGGCATCTACACCATGTACCACGGCACATCAAGAATGGCTGCAGGCAGCATTCTGAAGACAGGCTTCAGGCCATCCAGTAAAGGCATGCTGGGGCCAGGGGTCTACCTCAGCCGGGATCTGCAGAAGGCCAGCAGGTACCCTGTGCATCTGTCTCAGAATGACAGAGTTGTATTGAAGGTGAAGGTTGATGTTGGGAAAGTGATAGCAATCAACTACCAAGGCCACCCCCTGCAGTATACCTGGCATGCCAATGGGTATGACACGGCGTGGTGCCCTCCAAAGTGTGGCATGGTGGCCAGTGGTCTGGAGGAGGACTGCGTGTGGGATGCCAATCGAGTCAAAGTGCTTGGAGTATTTTCTCCAACATCCCGGCCTAATAGATTGTGGGCAGAAGATGATTTCGACACATCAGCAGACCCTAAACTGGAGAGCCTCAAGGCACCAAGTGACGGCCAATACTACACCATGTACCACGGCACATCAAGAGAAGCTGCAGACATCATTAAGGAAAAAGGCTTCAAGCCATCCAGTGAAGGTATGCTGGGGCGTGGGGTCTACCTTAGCCGGGATCTGAGGAAGGCCAGCAGATATCCTCTGGATCTGCCTGTGGGGGATAGGGCTGTCCTGAAGGTGACCGTAAATGTTGGCAAGGTGATAAAGATCGACTACCAAGGTCATCCCAAGCAGAAGACCTGGCATAATTATGGATATGACACAGCCTGGTGTCCTCCAGAGTGTGGTATGACCAAGAGTGGCCTGGAAGAGGACTGCGTGTGGGATCCCAAGAGAATCAAAGTCCGTCGTATTATTCGGCCACAGCTGGATAATCTCTGAGGATGTGAAGCTGCAACATATCCATCACTGAAGAAAAACATTGAGAAGTTTGACATTCCATAACATTGCTGTAAATGTGTTTATAAAAGCATGTTTCACACAAGTTATAATACATTTAATAAACTCCCATCATGCATTATCTGGATAAAGTGTTGTTCTATTCATATAATTGCTCCCTTTGATATACAAAGTTATTAAATACAATACATTGTATTTTTAGATCCTACAGGGTAAATACAGTAATGTGCTCATCCAAAGGCATCCTCTATAACTTCTATAATCCTGTGCCAGCACTGATGCTATACTATTCATAAAGCTTTAAGGTGTAAGACTGTGTCCAAAGAGGCTATCTGTAAGGGTCTAAGACCTGAATGTTGCTGAATTAATGAATGAATGAATGAATGAATGAATGAATGAATGAATTTTGTTTACTTTCTAAACTATTTATTGTAGTTCAAGGCAAAATACATATGCAATCAGAGTGAAATGACTAAATAACTTCAGATATTGATTTATATGTGTGGACTGAGGTGTCATTCCTTGTATCAACCAGTAGGTTAATACTTGCTATTAAAACAGTAGGCCCAGTGTATGGATTGCATGTAAGAAATATTTGCTTAAAGCAAGTTGCACCTTTGAATTTCACTATTAGTCAAAACTTTGACAAATCCTCACACTTTGGATTTGTGGCTATGCTTAACAGCAACAGGAGTCCTTTGGTTTGGAGGGATAGTGCAATATTATATTCTTTCATAGAGCCCAACAAGTTGAGTGTCATTCCTGCTGGCTATACTGAAATATTTTAGAGGGGCTTTAAAACAACATCTTTAGTCTTTTAGTGACCGTCTGACCAAGATTATGTTAAAGAGTTGTTAACATCACCAGCAAATATAGATTTTCCCATTTAAATTGTTCTCTAGTTACAAATATTAAGTAAATGACATGAACTGTTGTCATTCCCCCCTCATCTACTTCCTGAATTTTTGGTCAACGATACCCGGGACACTGAACCACTGGGGCACATGAAATTTGGTGGGTATGTAGCCCCCCACTAGACTTTTACGGAAAAATTTCGTTTTAGGTCCCGGGGGCCCTCCCCGTGCTGGGCCTCCCGAACCGCAAAAAAAGCAGTTTTTCCTAAATAACTACCTGAACCGTGGCACTGAGGATGAAGAATCTTTTATGGTATGTTGGTCTCAACATCTCAACCCCCCCCGGGTAAATGCACCAAATGTTATGTGTATGATTGACCTGGCATTCTCTGGGGGTATGTAAGTTTCGTAGAATTTCATCCATGGGGGGGTCTAAAAAAAATTAGGTTATGTGTACATTTAGTGACTGTACACTCATTGGCCTGTAGATGGCGGTGCACACATATTCACATGCACACACACATGGGCACCCACATACATGAAAGCCAGACTAGCCATGGACCTCAGTTACACAATGCAAGGGAACATGAATCAGCCTATATTTGCACTAGTGTTAATTTCGTCAGACTAGACGAGAGGAAATATGTTCGTCAACGACCTTTTTTTTCATGACTAAGACGAGACGATGACGAGACGGCAGTAATGTCCTGAAACACTGACTAAGACTATCTCAAGATGCATTATTGTTGATGAAAAAAGACGAGACTAAAATGTTTTGCATGAAATAAAAACTAAGATAAAATCTCTCTTCATTTTCGTCTACAAAATGAGAAGACAGAATATCTAGCTGTTACGTTTTCAAAATATTCCGAATGAGTTCATACGCAACAGCTTTCCTGTAGGCTAGTCTACGTGCTGCTGCTGCAACCCTGTGGCTGCAACACGAAACTACATGGAACAAGAACACTGGAGATTTCTGCCAGAGTTAGCAAGCTAACTACCTAAGCTTTATGCCACAATGCTACATACCCAGAAGTTGAAGCTTCTCTCATACAAATTAACATCCCCCAGAATGTCCATACGAAAATGTTCATCATGTAATGTCAACTATTTAACGAGTTAGACTGATGATGCAAAGTTTGCTAGCAAGTAAGCTAATATGGAAAGTTCGCTAGCAAGTTATCTATGGCTAAGATGGAGAGTCTGTTTGGGGAATGTGTTGTGTTTACGCATATCGCCATCTAGCTTTAGGAGGAGTAAAACATTAATACTTTGGCCTATGACAGTGTTTCTCAAACTTTTTCAGTTTCAGGACCACTTAACTAACCCTAGCTAAAAAAAAAAAAAAAGATTAGACCTACTTTAACAGTAGTTTATAATTAATCTACACAATAGGCCTACTCACTGAACCACCTTGCTTATTGTCTTTCCACTTTGCTTATTGTGTGGATTCATACTGTATGATTTAAACTGGCATATCTTACATAGACAGTGTTGCAGAACTGTTTTTACATACAAGTTGGTTCAATATTGCAAACAACTCCTATATATTATATTTTACCACATCTGTTCGCGGACTACTTGGGATAGCTTGCGGACCACCAGTGATCCCCAGACCACACTTTGAGAAACACTGGTCTACAAATATGACAGTGGTCCATTCAAATCTTTTACTGTCTATGGTCAAATCCCAGCCGAGCTATAACTGTAGCACGACTTACCTGTGCATGTAAACATACTGACTGACAAAAAATCAGAATGAGTAATTATAACAGACGAGTAGCCCTGTGGACACACAATATTGGAAAATTGAGATGTGTGAAACACTATTTGACTCAAATGGTAATCAGAAATAATTTGTTATAAAAAAAAAAGACTAAAATGTGTTGACTAAAACTGACTAAGACTAAGATACCTTTAGTTTTCTTTTTGACTAAAACTAGACTAAAATGACCTAGACTTTTAGTCGACTAAAACTTGACTAACAAAAATGATATTTGAATGACTAAATATGACAAAGACTAAAAAGGACATTTCGTCACAAGACTAAGACTAAGACTAAATTAAAAATAGGTGACAAAATTAACACTAATTTGCACGAACAATAACGGACAACAGCTCTTCAACTTTGGCCCGTTAAAATGTGTATGAACAGTCTAGCGACGCATTTCATCAAGGCCCATTTGGACATGTCAGTTATTTGCACCACTGGTTAGATGTAAAAACAGCATTTCGTTTCAGACTAGACTACTGTTACTTAATTTGTGCATTAACAATAACGTTTCAGACTACTGTTACTTAATTTGTGCATTGACAATAAAAGTATTACATGAACTAAAGATGACTAAAATCTTATGTAGAAGAAGAAACATTCACAAAAAATCCATCCATCCAAAAATGACCTTTGTTTTTGATAGCTGTTGAAAACGGCATGGAACTGACAGATGTTTTTGTTTATAAATACATAAAAAATAAATAAATAAATAAATAAATAACATTGTGCTGATACCTTTTGCTTTTCCCAAATACAATGTAGCCTACAGGTGTAAGTGACCTTTCATCAATCCAGTTGCAATGGATGAACTGTGATGAACTGCCCTACTTGTGATTGTTTAGAGATTTTAAAGGTTTTATAACAATGCTAAATCTTCTTTGGCTATTCTACAATCTATTCACCTTTTCAGCACCAGTAGGCTACTTTCTGTGCAGCCGCACACACACACTCAGGCATGCCAAACAAGCATACACAAAAGTTTCAAGAGTGGGGGATAGACTAAAATATGGAGACAAATTGAAGTGTGATTTATTTTCGCGGAACGGATGTACAGGACTGAGCGGCGGTCATATTTTGTATCGCTATGCGGTACATCTAGTTAAAGTATATCTATCTATCTATCTATCCATCTATCTATCAAGGTACAATTTAGTTCAGTTGACTCTCAGGTCTTTGTGTCTTTCCTTAACATATGATCTACAGACTCAGTACAACTTGGCTCAAAGTGGAGCTGAGAGTCAGAATGAAAGTGAAAAGAAACTTTGGAATTCTCAGGGAATGTTTTTTTGGAGCATGAGAACAAGCAATATGTTCCAGAGTTTTGTTTTTCCAGGAAGTTTAGTTTCGATTTAGAAAACAGCACCTAATCTTTGAGGAATTCTGACAGTTCTTCCAAAGATAATGTCATTTTTTCTAGATCAATGGGTAATGTAAAAACAAGAAAAGGGCATTGGTAAAAAAATATAAAAACTGTCACCAAATCAGGAGCCCTCTCCATGGAAAATATTCCAGATGATATTCTCAGATGATAACATATAAGAAGAAGTAAACCCTAATTTAGGAATGTGAGGAACTGTCAGAAAAGCAATATGTCAAAAGAACTGTAGTATGGCACTTTGAAACCAAGCTAACCCATACCATTAAGTCATCTTGATGAGTCCTGTTCAATTTAGGACTAACTAAGAGTAACATAAGCTCATTAATTGAATACATTAAAATGAATGCAAATAATGAAGCTGATTTTGACCCATTTTATCTATAAATCTGGTAAAATGACAACAACTAACTTCATAAAAAGTCTTACTGACACCACACCCTCAACACGTAAACACACTTTGCACTGCCTGCAGGCAACAATCATCCTCCCCATATTTACATAAGAAAAAAAAAAAAACCCTTCCTGTAACGGTTTATTTGCACCATGAAATGAAACTAAAAAGACACATGAAGACACTCCTACTGTGTCTGCCTGCTACAACTAATAAAAGGCCTTTGCAAGTTTGTATGTAGTTCAAAGAGTTTCCTGACAAGAACATATTCATTTGGATCAATTTTTTACTCAGTCAAAGCAAAGATCTTTAGACCACTTCAGAGGTGAATATCTTTGTTTAAATTCTCAAGAAATTTTAGACCTAAGATTTTGAAATGATGTAGACTGCAGAAGACTGCAGTACTTTTAAAGTGTGCCAGATGAATTGAACAAATATTGGTCAAAACATATTTACAAAATATTTAGTTTCATTGGATGTTTAGTATATTATGCTATAATCATAATAGGACTACTTAAGTCACCAGTTTACCAATGAGTAAGGGAAACTATGAGGAACTAGAGAAAGATAGTCACACACAAGGTAATGTAGCTGTAAGTAAGTTTCTGCTAATTAAACTGTTTTTCATGCCTGTGTGAGTATGTGTCATACGTATGATTACTGTGAATGTATGTGTGTGCGTGTGTATCTGTTTATGCACATGTGTGCACATGGAATGGGTTAACATGACCCCTGGAGGCAAACATACGGAAAAAATGGGTCATCCTAGGCCCTACGGTTCTCAAGATATTCACAGAAAACTGTGTCTGCCCTACCCTCCTTTCGGGGGGTCCAGTCCAGTGGGGGGGCTACAGATCAAAACGAAAAATGATGGTTCAATGCTATCCATGTGGGGTTACATGCCCCCTTGGTGGGGTTACCAAGTTTTGTGTACCCCGGTCTTTCAGTGTCCCGGGAATCCTTGTTGGTGTACGGTCACTAAATGTACACATAAATTATTTTATTGTAAGGCCCCCCATGACCGAAAGTTCACAAAACTTGGTATGCATTCGGAGGGTGTCATAATGATCCTACACTTTCAATTTCGTGCAGTTTTGACCATGTCAGCCAGAGATATTGTGATGAAAACACCTAATTTTTTTGCTTTTTTATTTTTTTTAACTAGGTGGCGCTATACATGAAATAAGTGGTAATGGAATGGATTGACATGCCCCTTAAGACCAACATACATAAAAAGGTGGACCTCCTAGGCCCCCACGGTTCTCGAGATATTCACAGAAAACTGTCTCCGCCACCTACAGGCCAGTTGGTGTATAGTAACATACATTAATTTATTGTGTGGCCCCCATGAACGGAATTCCACCTAAACTTGGCGTGCATTCAGAGGGTGTCATAATGATCCTACACTTCCAATTTCGTGCAGTTTTGACTATGTTAGGTCACAGATACCTGCGATTACAACACCTCATTTTTACTTTTTTGTGTTTAACTAGCTGGCGCTACACATGAAATGGTTATGGAGTGGATTGACATGGCCCCTTGAGATAAACATACAAAAAAAAATGGTCCTCCTAATGGTCCTCCTTCTCGAGATATTCATAGAAAACTGTGTCTGCCCTACCCTCCTTTCAGGGGGTCCAGTCCAGCGGGGGGGCTACAGATCAAAACGAAAAACGATGGTTCCATGCTATCCATGTGGGGTTACATGCCCACCAAGTTTCGTGTACCCCGGTCTTTCAGTGTCCCGGGAATCCTTGACGGAAATCTCAAAGTCAAAGTCAAAGTCAAAGTCAGCTTTATTGTCAATTTCTTCACATGTTCCAGACATACAAAGAGATCGAAATTACGTTTCTCACTATCCCACGGTGAAGACTAGACATATTTTACCAGTGCAAAGTCAGGCCAATAAAAGGCTTGGGTAGTTCTGTTTGAATTAAGTAAGAAAGAAAGTGGCATAGTGGTGCAAGTTATGTAAGAGCAGCAGAAGTGTTGTGTTTTCAGGACAACAACACCAAGTTGTAAAGTGTACAAGTGTGCAAGTGTGCAAGTGGAGTAGTGCAGGCGGCCATTTTTGGTCCAATGTCCAGGATGTTATGTAGCTGAGGGTGGAGGGGGGAGAGGAGGGAGAGAGTTCAGCATCCTTACAGCTTGGTGTATGAAGCTGTTGGTGAGTCTGGTAGTCTTGGGGGGCGCAGGCTTCTGTACCTCTTCCCAGAGGGCAGTAGATCAAACAGATTGTGAGCGGGGTGACTTGCATCACTCACAATTTTGGTCGCCTTGCGGGTGAGGTGGGTGGTGTAAATGTCCTTCAGGGAGGAGAGTGAAGCACCAATAATCCTTCCAGCTGTGTTCACTATGCGCTGCAGGGCTTTCCTGTTGTATTCAGTGCAGCTTCCGCCCCACACAGCGATACAGCTGGAGAGGATGCTCTCAATGGTGCCTCGGTAGAATGTGGTCATGATGGCTGGTGGAGCACTTGCTCGCCTGAGTTTCCGCAGGAAGTACAGGCGGCGCTGAGCTCTCTTCGCCAGTGATGCAGTGTTGGTGGTCCAGGAGAGGTCTTCACTGATGTGCACCCCCAGGAATTTGGTGCTGCTCGCTCTCTCCACCACAGCACCGTCGATGGTCAGTGGCAGGTGTTGGGTGTGACCCTCCGGAAGTCAACAACAATCTCTTTGGTCTTGCTGGACGCTCAGCAGGAGGTTGTTGTCCCTGCACCACGTGGTCAGATGGTCGACCTCTAACCTGTATTGAGTCTCGTCGCCCTTAGTGATGAGACCCACCAGAGTTGTGTCGTCAGCAAATTTCACTATGTGATTGTTGCTGTAGGTTGCAGTGCAGTCCTGCGTCAGCAGGGTGAAGAGCAGCGGACTGAGCACGCAGCCTTGGGGGGCCCCTGTGCTCAGTGTGATGCTGGACATGCGAAAAAGAAAAAAAAAAGAAAAATCTGACTAAACCTATTATTATTATATCAAGTAATAAATTAATGTTTTGCTTTTAATTCATTTATTAATTAATTTCTGTGCTGAAAGTCTCACAAAGATAGGAGGCTAACAAGGCATATTCCCTGTCATGGCCTTTTTAACGACTTGTTAAATGTTTTGTTTTGTTCATTTTGACTCATTTCTTTAATTTTACATAAATGTCTTTATTTGTCTAAAGAAATTCTTCTTTGTTTTTTTCCTTAGGCTTGAGTCAAGATGTGGGCAGAAAACGACTTTCTTCCACCAGGTCAGACACGTCTCAAGAGTCTTGTTGCACCAGGTCATAATAAAATTTACACCATGTACCATGGCACATCAAGAGAAGCAGCTGCCAGCATTTTGGAGTCAGGCTTCAAGAAGTCCAGTGGGGGTATGCTGGGACCTGGAGTCTACCTCAGCAGGGATCTGCAGAAGGCCAGCCGGTATCCTCTGGATCTGCCTGAGTCACAGAGAGTCGTCCTCAGAGTAAGGGTGAATGTAGGCAGGGTTAAAAGAATAGATCGCCAAGGACACCCCCTGCAGAAGACCTGGCATGACCAGGGGTACGATACCGCCTGGTGCCCTCCGGGCTGTGGCATGGTCAAGAGCGAACTAGAGGAGGACTGTGTGTGGGATCCAAATCGAATTGGGATCATTGATGTCATTTACCCAAAGCCGGGTGCATGTGGAGGTTATGGAGCTGCAAGAAACTTCTATCGCTGAAAAATTTGTTCACATTCGTACAGGATGCATGAAAACATTTTCTTTGAAAATAAGGATTCAGTGCATTAGAGAAATATATTTTTTAAAGCTTGTGTTCAGTAAATGTCATTCCTTCAAAAACAGATGTCATGTAGGTATTGTGACAATTAAGCGATGAGTACTGTACAAAGCAAGCATCTGCTGCCACTGCACAACAGCATTATATGTAGGCCTAATTTATAAACGTAGCCTATATTTCAGGAACTTAGAATATGGTTGTTCGGGCCAACGTAATGTAAGTGTTAACAGATCACAACATTAATGAACAAAAACTGCTTATCAGTTCTGGTTTGATTTGTACAGAATAGTAGTCAGTGATATGTCCATCCACTCTTTATCTCTTTATGGCTGACAATAAACAATGGTTGTAACGCTGCACAGATGCTCAGACAGGTTCTGTACTAGGTATCTGTCACAGGTTAAAGACATTGTGCCCCTCAGCATGTGATATCGTGCACAGTGGTCTCACTGTCTGTAAGAGTAGGCTACTGTCTGATCCGGAGCACGTCTCCATCACTACTGATGTCATTCACCCAAGCCTGGGCCAGGTGTAGGGTATGGAGATGAACCAGGTGACTATTATTGCAGGGATGTGAGTTTACTGTTGTACAAAAAACTGAATGTTTTTTTCTGTTGGTTTCCCTACTTGTGAGCAACCTATGCCGAACGATCTACAGTATGTCAAATGCCTTTTTTGCTGTTTTCTGCTCGTCGTTTTAAAGTTATTGTGCTGTCAAAATAAAACAAAATCTAAAATACATTACTTCTGAAACTAAATTGCTCCTTTTGTTTTCTTTAAAGCTTATTTGGGGATATTTCAGTTTAAAAAATCACAAATTACCTCGAAATAGTTCATATAGAAAATGCCATCATCTGTGGTCCTGTATTGTGTTGTGTGATTGCATTCAAGACCGCTTGAGTCCTATACCGAAGGACCGAATTCCACACCGCTCCTTTAAATTCAATTCTACTTGACCTGGCAAACTAATATAAGGGTGAGAGATGAAAGAAAGAAGAAGAAAGTGAGGAGTGAAAACAACTGTTAGGCACCAAGTGAGAGTGAGTTTAAGGAGTTTTCATTTAAATGGTTGGCCTGTCACTGGTTCAGGTAATGCAACAGACATTTAGCCTATATTATGCAGTAGACAGCAGTTGGTAGTTCACATATATTTGATTCCCATTACAGCCAAATTTGAATTACAGTGACATGAATGATGATGAGAGCGAAAAAATAATAATTCAAACCCCAACAACATCCCATCTTAGTTTCATTTTCCCTGAAACAGGAAAGTTCATGCTCCGGGAATTCCCGGGTTGGGAGGATGCCTGGACCTTTCAGAAATATGCAGGCACTAAGTATTTGAAGGGGTGATACATTTTTACTTTTAGTGCTAACTGCACAGACACAATGACAAGATGGTCAAGTGTTCCAGTGTGTGGCATGTGTTCATGTGTTCTTTTGGTTCTGTTTGTGAGCAAGTTATTCATAGAAGAGTACAAGTGAGCAGAAATTGGGTTGATGAGAGATGTTTAGCATTAATGGCATTCCTCCTCAAGGTGTTTGGGCCTAAGTACTGCTTTGTTGAGATAGAAGGGGCCCTGAGATGGAGCTGCTATCTCCTCTAGGGGGGTTGGCGCCTTCATGTATGTTAGGTCAAAGTTTGGGTAAATGTCACTGATGTTAGTTGCTATGGGATACATCCTTGTGTACAATGTCAGGATGAGATGGGTGATGTGATCATTGGATTTCTGACATACAATAAGGAGAGATGTAAGCTCTACTGACTGGCTGAGACTTTGTTCAACTGATTTCTAAAAACCTAGACCGATTGTTTGTGTGTGTGTGTGTGTGTGTGTGTGTGTGTGTGTGTGTGTGTGTGTGTGTGTGTGTGCGTGTGTGTGTGTGTGAATGGGATGTTGGCCCAAGTGCTACAACAAGCTATTTGTAGGCCTACTTCTCAAATCCATTACCACCACCACTGAGGCTCAACTAAAGAAAAATAAAAATAAAAACTGGTTGTCTAGGCTATCATTTACAAGAACTGAATGGAAAAACGAATCAATAAGGCAATTTTGTGGATTAAAATCATCTTTGTTGTATTAATCAGACAATGTTGACAGACTTCAGAGCATGTTTTGTCTATTTCCTCTAAATACATGCTTTCGAAATATAAATTCAAAGAATACAAAAGTATGCACTATAGGTCTTGGCGGCTTGTCAACAAAGACAGATTGAGAGGAAGAACTCTGCACACCATCAAGGTCACCGAGTACTGTCGGCCAACTGCTGGTGCTAACAGCTAGACTACACCAGGCAGCCAGGTAGCTACACTACTACACTCTGGGGGCATGTTCATAAGCCCCCATGTTCATGAGACCGCATGTCCATGGGACCCCATGTTCAAGAAAAAGAGATCTATGTGAAAAATCGCCGGAATTCTCTTTTAAGGCCTTAAGGTGTAAGACAATGAGGCAATCTGTAAGGGCCATCATTAGGCCACAGCAGGTCACTATGATCAAATGTTGGGCCAATGAAAGACTAGCAACAGTAAGTATAAGTAAGTATATATACTCTTTTGATCCCGTGAGAGAAATTTGGTCTCTGCATTTATCCCAATCCATGAATTAGTGAAACACATACAGCACACAGTGTACACACAGTGAGGTGAAGCACTCACTAATCCTGGCGCAGTGAGCTGCCTGCATCAACAGCGGCGCTCGGGGAGCAGGGAGGGGTTAGGTGCCTTGCTCAAGGGCACTTCAGCCGTGCCTACTGGTCGATTTGACCGATACAAATTACAATCTACCAAAGTGTCTCCATTTCATGTATATATCATAGACACACACACACACACACACACTGAAAACAGCACCTATCTTTCGGTCCTTATCATGTATTATTTCAACATTGTGTTCAACATTGTCTATCAAAACTGATTAACCTTTACACTCACTGACTGGCTGACAGAAATATGTAGTGACTTTACCTGAATGTTGTTAAATGAGTGACTGAAAGGTTTTGTCTACTTTCTAAACTATTTAGTTCAAGGCATGCAACACAACACATGCTACCAGAATGATGAGACTAAATCATTTCACATATAGATTTAAAGTGGACTGAGGCATCATTCTTTATAGCGACCAGTGCCCACATATTTCCTTCACACAATTTACACAGAAAGTAGGCCTTGGCATTGTCTTTTAGCCCTTATCAGGTGCAAGTTGCAACTTTATCAGGTGTTTGTGTCTTTCCTTAACATCAGTTCTACACGTCTTGGCAAACTGGAGCTGTGAGTCAAAATGAAAGAGACACTTTGGAATTATCAGGGAATTCTTGTAAGTAAGGGATAATGGAAGTTCTACCAGAAAGACTCAGTAGACAGAATAGAATCAGTTAACAATTTAATGAGTAACGGAACAGCTTGGATACAAGCATGACAGAGTCCTGAATAGGTAACGGTCTTTGGCGAGGGCCCGCCTCGATCCGCCCAGCCGATGAGCGGATCTCGTCTCCTGCCAATGGATGAAGGCAGGGGCAGGGAGCCTACCCCCAAAAGGATGAGTGATGACCGCTGGGGCGGTGACTCAGTAATCTGGTTCTGAGAGGAGCAGAGACATTAGTATACATACAAGATGAATTAAACAGCATGACCAGGGCGGGGTGATGACGCCAGGGCCATTACAGAATTTTTAAGGTAGCTAGGTGTTAACCATAACCTAGGGTTGTAGTGGGGCCCGCAGCATGCTTTCGCTTTAGTGGGATTTAGAAGCTTGACGAAGCTGGCAACCAGCGCCTAGGGCAACCTAGACCAATCGCGGGCGCGCCAGGGCAACCTGGACCATAAGCACTTCACGATCTGGCCCAGTGACTAGCGAGCTAGTACATCGTGACGAGCCAGGCCACCGCATCCAGAGCAACCTGGACTTTAGTGCTTATGCGAGCTGGCAACCAGCGCCTAGGGCAACCTAGACCATTGGCGAGACATGCGGGCTACCGCGCCCAAGGCAACCTGGACCATTAGCTGGGCAACCAGCGCCTAGGGCAACCTAGACCAACGTGGACGGCCGGCGACCGCATCCAGGGCCACCTGGACCGAACTGGCAACCAGCCGCCTAGGGCAACCTAGACGAAGGCCACGAGCCGGGCAACCGCGACGGGCGCAACCTGAACCATGAGCTTATAAACCAGCCGCCTAGGGGCAACCTAGACGAAGGCCACAAGCCGGGCAACCGGCGCCCAAGGCAACCTGGACAGTGAGCTGGGCAACCAGCGCCTAGGGCTACCTAGACAAGTGATGGGCAAAACCGCATCCAGGGCAACCTGGACCAAACTGGGCAACCAGCGTCTAGGGCAACCTAGACGAGCATCACGAGCCAGGCAACCGGCGAGTATTGACCTGAACCATAAGCGTCGAACGAGCAACTAGTGAAGAGGGCAACAGGCCCGAGGCTGAGACTAAATCACCGAGCTACCGGCATGCTGGGCCTTGACACGCTATTTCTGGCGATTAGTGCAGCTTTAATGCCAGAATTTAACCACCGCCACCAGAATTTGAGAAGGTAAAGGGGTACCTGAGTTAACGTGAGAGAGTAATTTCTGAGCATCGAAAACATCGTGAGGCGTTAGTCTGATGTATGATGTGTAGGCGTCGGATGACCACCTTCCTAGAGTTTTGATGGATGACGTGGACAGCCCTTTTCGGGCGGCAGTCGTGGCTGCGCCAATCCGGAATGAGTGTGAAGTGAACCTCTTTGGAGAGAGGTTACATTTGAGCAGCACGTTAGCTAGATGGCTGCTGAACCAGCGACGAGTCATGGCCTGACCGTCTGGTGTGATAAATAGGGGGAAAACTGGTGAAGTATGAGGCCGTAATTTAAGGTAATGAACCATGGAGGCGAACGGGCATAATGCATTGTTTATTTTTACAATTGAAATAGTAGTACCACGACCAGAAGTATCGGTTTTAGAATATTTCAGACAAATGGTGAAATAAGTGGGGAAAAAGGAAAGATCAGAGAGAGAGAGATTACGCGTGGGGTCGTACAGAGAATTTGTAGTGAATTCTCCGCACCGCATGAAGCCATAGAAAGCCGAGAGGAAGACGGCCTCCAGCAGGCTATCAACGTACTCTGAGTGGTAGCCGCGTCTAAGCGCCGCCACCATGATGTTTAGAATATCCGCCGTAATGGGGAGGCGAGTGTCAATGGAGCGCGGGGAAGAATTTTGGAAGCCTTTGAGGAGAAGGCGTATTTGTGGGTTGGAGAACAGACTAGGGAAACAAGGGTCGTGAAGCCTGGCGTGGAATTGTAAACCGGCGACTGTTTTGCGAATTGACGCAAGTTTGAGGCCGCGGTGATCAAAGCAGTAGACCAGGAAAGCGCAGACGGTAGAAATGAGTACTGGGAGGATAGGTGTGTGGTGGTGCTGACAAAATATGGAGAACCAGGACCAGGCTGAATTATAGGCTTTGATTGTGGACTTAGCGACGCCTTTTAACATATACGTTTTGGCTTTCTCTAATAGTGAACTGAGGCAAAGAGGATTTAATCCAGGATCAGCTCGGCGAAACGAGGGCACGGTGTGGACACTTTGTTAGCTGAAGGGCAGAGCCGGTGGAATTCCTGCAAACGGAGACGAGAGAGGGCGTCAGCTTGAACGTTAAAATATCCGGGGACATGAATGGCATTTGCGATGAAATTGTGTATAACAGAGTGCCAGGTGAGCCTCCTTAAAAGGGACATTATTTTAGGGCAGCGAGAGCGACCTTTGTTTACGATGGCCACTACTGCCTCGTTGTCACAGAAGAAAGTGATGCGCTTTCTTGACCAGTGGGTACCCCAGAGTACGCAGGCTACCACGATGGGATACAGCTCGAAGAGGGCGGACGAGGCAGCATCGGAGGCGAATGCCATAAATTCGTCCGACCATCTTTCTGCGAACCACGCGTCTTTATACAATCCCCCAAAACCGAGAGACGGAGCGGCATCCGTGAACAGCTCGAGAGAGACAGACGAATCAGAGTGATCATTATAGAAAAATGAGATGCCGTTCCATTCAGCAAGCAATTTAGACCAGAAACCGAGATCCGACTGACAACCCAGGTCGAGCACGACGGGGGCGGATAAATTGACAACGGAGTGGGCCAGAATTAACAGGCGAGAAATAAAGGAGCGACCCTGCGGAATGATGCGCATGGCAAAATTCAGATGACCCAAGAGAGAGAGAAGGTCTCGCTTGGTCACCGTGCCCACGGAGAGAAATGAGGCGGACACTTCGCGAATCCTAGCTAATTTTTCCCCCGGGAGAGAGGCCCGCATTGCAACCGAGTCGAGGATAATGCCCAGAAATTCGAGAGAGTGAACGGGGCCCAGGGTCTTCTCCGCCGACAGAGGGACACCGAGCTCCAAGAATACAGCGCGAAGGACGTCCAGACCTGAACTAGACCCCGCGGGGAAATCAATTAGCAGGAAATCGTCCAGGAGGTGGAGGACGAACGGGAGGCGGCAGACATTGAGCAAAATCCAGCACAGCAGCTTCCGTGACAATTGAAAATGTGGGGACTACTCCTGCAGCCAAGCGTGAGCCGCATCGGCGAAATAAAAGTTGGACTGCCACTTAACGCAGAAACGGCCAATCAGCGGGATGAATCGGCATAACCTTGAACGCGTCTGTGATGTCGGCCTTAGCCAGGAGAGCGCCCCTGCCGGCGATTTTAATAAGGCAAATGGCATTGTCGACGGAATCGTAGTGGAGTGAAAACGGTTCAAGGGGAATCATTTCATTAACGCTGGACCAGATGTCGGAGTGAGGCGAGGACATGTCGAAAATCAACCTTTTCTTACCGGAGTACTTCCGAGTGGCCACGCCGAGGGAATTAACGTGGAAGGGGCAGAAAGGAGGGACAGAGAAAGGGCCGAGAATATAGCCTTTATTAAGTTCCTTTGACAGGAGTTCGGACACGACAGAAGGTTCGGCCAGGGCAGACTGCAGGTTCCTAGCCACGTACAAGTCAGAGAGGGGGGACAGGACACCAACCCTAAACCCCTGAGAGAGACCAGTGAGCAAAAAATCAACAAACACAGAGTCAGGATGGGCAGAGAGATAATATGACAAAACGGATACATTAATAGGCGTGGACGGGTGAGACGCTAGAATTTCTTTGCAGAAACCACCTTTCCTCCCCGCGGCGGCCTTACGCGACGGGGGCAGACGGACTTTGGATGAGGGTCCTTGCACTGGCTACAGACATGGGAGAAAAGACAGTTAGTATGGGAGCAGACGCCCTCGTTAAAATTGTTGCAGATAGCGAGCCCGTTAAAATAGGAAACGGGCCGCCCTTGCCTATCGAGAGGAGCCCTTACGCCATCGCCCCGGGCAGTGGCCGGAACGGAAGGTGCGCTGAAGACTGTCTGAGGACACAGACTGGCCGAGTGGCTGTGGGAGCTACAAATATTGCAGCTGAGCGATCGCTGACCGCTGAAGTGCCTGACCAGCAGCTCCGTGTCGACGACGGACCAGTCTAAACGGGAATTGTAGAGGGAAATGTAGGAAGCAGACTTTGCGGAGAACGAGTTGTGATATTGATAGAACAGCGTGCCCCCATAACGCTGATTAAAATCGGCCATCATAGCGAGATATGTGTCCAGTTCCAGTCGGCGATCAGGGAAGGCACTGCAGAGGACATCGCGGTACATGCCGAAGGCAATCACGAAGTCACAGAACGACAGGCTCTTTGAAAGCCTCGGGTCGGAATTTTTGAGGATGACTGAGACGTCACCGCAGTCGACGAGCTGACGGTCGACAGCGGGAGATGGCAATAACAAGGAAGCGAGATTAACGTCTTTACCTTGAAGGATGTTCGGCCGAGTCATGGAGAGATTGAGACCGCAGGAGGGAGCAACGGTTCCCACCCAGCCGGAGGAGCAGGGAGAGCCGATGCCAGGCTGAAGACAGGCACGGCCGGAGCGCCGAGGGAAACAGCGGCAGACGCTGCAGGCGGAATAGCTGCGCTGCAGCTCGGGGCCGGGAGGGAGGCCGGCCACTGGAGAGAGGCGAGAGCCGGAGGCGCCGTGGGAGGCGAGGACGACGGAGGGGCCGGGCGCCGGGTCTCCAGCGCCTGAATCCTGGAATCGATGGCCCTCACCGAAGCAGCGAGGGAGAGAACAGCATCCAGGATGGGCTGAGGCGTGGCCGGAGCGACCAGGGCAGGGGTAGCCGGGGCTGGAGTGGCCGGGGGCCGAGCGGCAGGTGGCCGCCCACGCGGCGCCGGGGCGACGTGCCTGGCCTTGGCACGGCGTTTCCTCGGAGGCCGCTCAGGCTCCTCCGGGTCGGCCGCGGGTTCAGCGGCGGGAGCAGGAACGGGACCCGACGGACCAGCCGCAACGGGGACAGCGGGACTGCCGATGGCATTGTGTGCGAGAAGCACGAGGTCACCCTTACGCAGGCCGACATCGAAGGGAATCCCCGCCTCCGTCAACGCCGCCGCGATATCGACAGCGGAGAAACGGGCCCAGTCGGACTTGGCCTGGATCGACCTGACGCTCCTCCTGGGCTGGGTTGGAGGAACGACGTCCTCGTCCGAGTCAGACGACTCGATTTGGAGCAGAGGAGAACCGACAGACATGGTCTGTGAGTTCGGCCCCTAGATTGGCAAGGTAAGGTTGAAACTTCGTGATTCGTTCAGGTGATTCGTTCAGAGCAACAAAGACGACTGCAATAGGACGTCAAGGTCAGCGTACTGAGAAGTAGAAGCAGTGTTAGGTGGTACATATTTAAAGAGTCCGCTGAATTCCTATAGGCTAGCGCTGATTAAATGAGTGAATGATCAGATTGCGGGGCTTTCCCGAAAGTAGGCAGTTACGATTGGCTCCGAGTAAGCATGGGAGGAGTAAGGCTACACTACGAGTCTTCCTAATAGAACTTTCGCTGAAGCTACCATAGACTCCATTAAATTATCCGAAAATAAATGCACGTTCGAGGTTGTATGGCCACGACGTGCATAATCTAATGGAGTGTCGTCCATTATCCCTTACGTAGAACAAGTACAGTAAATGTTCCAGAGTTAAGACAGTTTTGTTTACCAAGGAGTTTTGATTTAGAAAAACAGCACCTAATCTTTGAGGAATTTTAGTTTTTTTTTAAGATAAGGGCATTTTTTCTACATCAATGGGCAATGTAAATACAATAAAAGGGCATTGGCAATATAAAACTATAAAAACTGTCACCAAATTAGGAGCCCTCTCCCTGGAAAATATTGTCTCATATGATCACAGACATAAGGAGTAAATACTACTTTGGGAATGTGAAGAACTGCCAGACAAGCAAATATGTCAAAACAACTTAATATACAGAATATTAGGGAGGGCACACCACTTGCATAATAGAACACCAACAGTGTCCCTGACACTTTGAAACCAAGCTAACCCATACCATTAAGTCACTTGTCATCTTAATGAGATCTCATTAAGATGACAAGTGACTTAATGGTATGGGAAACCAGTGAAAACAGTGAAAACAGTGAAACCTGTTCAATTAAGGACTAACTGAGAGTAACATAACCTCACATTTGAACATAACATTTGAATGCATTGCAAATAGTGAAGCTGATGTAAACCCATTTTATCTATAAATCTGTTGAAATTACTGTAATACAATATGATTACTACTGAAAAGTCTTACTGACACTACACTCTCAACATGTAATCACACAAATGTTTCCTACACTGCATACACAGGAAGCCAACCATCATCTCTATATTTACTTCAGAAAAAAAAAGAAAACCTTGATATAACGGTTTATTTGCACCATGAAATGAAACGAAACGACACAGAAAGACACTCCTACTGTGGCTGCAAGCTACAACCAATGAAATGCCTCTGCAAGTTTTCATGTAGTGCTGTCAAAAGCCTTCTCTGAAGGGAACACATTCATTTGGATACATTTTTACTCAACCAAAGCAAATATCTGTATAACACTTCAGAGGTGAATATATCTTTATTTAGATTATCAAGAAATGTTAGACCTGTGAAATGATGTAGACTGCTTTAGAGTGCAAAAAATATATAATCTACCAGTTCAATTGAACAAATAGAAAAGGCTTTTGCTATTAAAACATGTTTACATTTTTAGTTTAAATTATGTTCAGTTCCTCATGCTATAATCAAAATAGCATGAATTTAGTCAAGTTTACTGATGAGTAAGGTACAATTTTATTTAATCATGGGTAACGTGGGCAGTTAGCTGAAATAAAGGGACCTACATAATAGTCATATTCCCTGTCATGGACATTTAGTTAATTCTTTGTTCATGTTGTCTCAAAGTTTGTATTGTAAATTTGTAATTTCAGTGTTTTTGAATTCATTTTTCCGTAGGGATTGAGTCAAGATGTGGGCAGAAAATGACTTTCCTCCACCAGGTCAGCCTCGCCTGGACAGTTTTGTTGCACCAGTTGATAACAGAGTCTACACGATGTACCATGGCACTTCAAGAATGGCTGCAGACAGCATTTTGAAGACAGGCATCAGGCGATCCCGTGGTGGTATGCTGGGGCCAGGGGTCTACCTCAGCCGGGATCTGCAGAAGGCCAGCAGGTACCCTCTGGATCTGCCTGAGCATGAGAGGGTTGTATTGAGGGTAAAAGTTGCTGTCGGGAGAGTGATAGCAATCAACTACCAAGGCCACCCTCAGCAGCACACCTGGCATGACTATGGGTACGATACCGCCTGGTGCCCTCCAAACTGTGGCATGGTGCC
The DNA here is from genome assembly GCF_017589495.1 of Alosa alosa. Classification (NCBI taxonomy): domain Eukaryota; kingdom Metazoa; phylum Chordata; class Actinopteri; order Clupeiformes; family Clupeidae; genus Alosa; species Alosa alosa. The sequence continues at coordinate 13,009,971 of NC_063203.1, read as the reverse complement.
GAGTGGTCTGGAGGAGGACTGCGTGTGGGATCCCAATCGAATTGAGATCCTTAATGTCATTCTCCCAAAGTCGGGTGTATATGGAGCTGCGAGAGGCTTCTATCGCTGAAAGATGAGTTCACATTTGTACAGAATGCATACTTTTGTATTCTTTGAATTTATATTTCGAAAGCATGTATTTAGTCAATGCCATTTTTAAAAAAATTTTCTTATTGTAACAATAAAACGATGACATAGAACGAGGTGACTATCTCTGAGAGATGTGAGTTTACCGTTGTACAGAAAAATGAATGAATTGTTCTGTTATTAGCCTGCCTATTGCTGAGCAACCGCTGTTTTCTGATCGTCTTTTAAAGTTATTGTGCTGTCTATTGTGTAGGCAAGCCTATAACAGACACGCTAACAAAATCTAAACGTCTTGCTTCCCCAGCAGCAGTGATTTTCCAACGTTTTTCAAACGCATTGACTACATAAAGTTAAAGTGCAATTTAGTTAATTTGATTCGATTTAAGCTACAGAAGCTATGTATTGAAACTAAATTGCACTTTTTGTTTTCTTTAAAGCTTTTTTGTGGATATTTCCGTTTAAAACATTCATAAATATCCTCGAAATTTAATACAGAATATGATCTGTGTTGTCCACGTAAGTATTGTGTGGCTGCATTCAACAGTCCGACAAAATTCCACACCACTCCTTTTAACTTTTAGCCACCAAAGAGTTTTTTGTACCTTAAAAAAATGTTTCCAAAATCGTTTCACGTGGTTCATCAACTTGTAATAGGGTGAACTTCTGCATTCGCTTTGCGACCCTTTATAACAGCACTATAGTCAAGATACAATATATTCAAGTTTGCCAGATTGGGTAGCGGATCTGTATTTCGATGGAATGAGACATAAGAAAATACAAATTTGACTTGCTTCTGATGTCGCCATACACCATACTTTCATAAAATCATACATACATAGCAACATACTCTACCTTGTCTGTGGACATACTGTAGTTATTTCCACAGGGCTGGATAAATAGTGTGCGTGCGACATAGGAAAAGTGCTTTGGTGTTGCTTTAACAAACTCTCAGTCAAAGTCAAGAGTGGAGCACGAGAACAACTATTGACCACCAAAATAGGGTGAGTTTGAGGAGTTTCCATTTAAATGTTCACTGGTTCAAGTATGCTAATGCAGACATGTATATGTAGACAGCAAGTAAGTTCACATTGATTTGTGTTCCCTGTAGGAGCTATCATTACAACCACATTTGAATAGCATGAATCATGATTTGAGTGGAAACCATTCAAACCATATTCAAAAACAGCCCAACAACATCCCATCTCAGTTTCATTTTTCCTGAAACAGGAATGTTCATGCTCCGGGAATTCCCTAAATTGTCCACTCCTCTAAAGGATTGAAGAGGTAGGCTATTTTTTTCCATGGTTGGGAGGATGCCTGGACCTTTCAAAAATATCCTTAGTATTTGAAGGGGTGATAGATTTTTACTTTTAGTCCAAACTGCACAGACACAATGACAAGATGGTCTAGTGTTCTGGTGTGTGGTATAGGCTATTCCCATGTAATGTGCAAGGACAGGAAACAGGTGCATTCAAAACATTACTGAAACAAATGAGACACATTTTTACCATTTACCAAGTTTGACCAAATTTGAAGGAATTTGAAGAAAATCTTTTGTTGCATGTATTAAAAGTTTTGTGAATGTTAGAGCGAACAAAATGGCTTCATTTTGGCTTCTACTAGGCCTGTGTGTTACCTGTTTTGAAAATGTGATCAGATTTGTCAGAAGCATTAAAGCAAATGAGAAAAACTGACCAGGTTTAAAATGAATATTCACCACCAATATACAACTCCAATATACAATCTCCTGATTTAAAACCATAGCTTCAGACTGAGCTGTAAGGGTGCCCCTAATACTCCCCCAGATCGTCTGCAGGTGAATGGACGTATTACTGTCAAAGTGTTACAGCAAGCTATTTGTAGGCCTACTTCTCAAATCCATCACCACCACTGAGGCTCAACTAAAGAAAAATAAAAGCAAAACTAAAAACTGGTTGTCTTATCATTTTACAAGAAGTGAATGGAAAAACAAATCAATAAGTCAATGTTGTGGATTAAAGTCACCTTTGTTGTATTAATCAGACCATGTTGACAGACTTCAGAGCATGTTTTGTCTATTTTCTCTGGTCTTGGCGGCTTGTCAAGAAAGACAGATTGTTGGAGGAAGAACTCTGCTCACCCAGACATCAGAAGAACTAAACATAGTCTTAGTCAAGTAAACATCATCTTAGTTCAGCGCTTAACTTAATGGATGCCATTTCTTTCAAGCCAACATCTGGGCAAATGCTTTGACTGCTAAGAGTCTTTCAGTACAGTATGTGCTTCATTAGCTGCTTTTGAGACATTTGATATGCTCACTGCCATGATCTTTTCCACCTCTGGATGACGGTGCCAAAGAGAGTGGTGTTGGCAGAGTGTGATTCAATTTCCCCTCAAACGGACACCCTGAGAACTACAAATCTGTCCTTGCAGTCATTATAACAGTAATTTGTAACTTGACACAAATTTCAAAATGCATACAGTGCCCTTTTATTGGTTAAAGTAAGTCTTTATTATATTTTACCTGTATCCACATGTATCATTTATTCAATAGCAATAAAATATATTATAACATATATGTGTTTTATATTGGTTTAGTATAGATTCACATGCATGCTTATGGTATACTGTGTTGTTTCACATGTATGAATCTTCTGTTCACATGTAATCCGCTGTTCACATGTATGACTGTTTTGGTTCACATAAATGAATCTTCTGTTCTGTTTGTTTTAGTTATACATTTCATGTTCTGTATAGTATTGTGTCTTAGTCTACAAGCATGAACCTTATGTTCTGTTTATAGTTCTGCTTTTATAATATCCAGACAAGCTGAGTCTCACAATTGAGAGCTAAAAATCAACCCGGAGGGGAACAGAAAGAAATTAATTTCCACAATCTCGGAATGTGTTGCCTGACCTGAGGGTCAAGATGTGTAAACGTAATGATGTATTAGGCTACTTACCAGTGGAGGAGAGATTATGCTTTAGGCCATTATGTTAACTGTCACACCCTGATTCTGTGACCTCAACATAAGGAAGCTGACATGCTGAACATGTCAAAGTCTCGGTACGAACCATTGTTTTGTATCACTCTCTCTCTTTGCAAAGATAATACAATTATTGTTCTTTTGGATCACTGGCTCCTGTATTTTTGCGTCAAAAGCGTACAAAATGATCCAACAATGCTACAACTTTAAGAATAAGAATAGTGATATTTTGCTATCTCTGCAGGTCTGTCCCTCCTAGCTGTTCAAACATAATTGGCTATCATGGTAAAGGCTTGACACTTGCCTCTCTGGTTTCACTACAACCTTGCCCTCATTCTCTGTTTCCGGAGCGTGGGCGTACTCAGTGTCCTCTTTCCTGCTGCGGGTGGCGTAGCGGGCAGCAGCGGTGCCCTGGCGACGCCCAGCCCACAAACAGCGCCTGTACCAGCTCCCTCTTCTGCCACCACAACCCTGTCCTTCACATCAAGGGGGCATTGCACCGTAGGTTTGGTCTCAACATTGGAGAGTGTGAGTGTGTACATGCCTCTGTGAATGTATTTATCAGTGTGTCTGTGTGTGACACTTACTGTAAAAAGTCCTTTTCTGACTCAGCAGGAGTCAGCATCAATGTGGAGTGGGCGGAGATAGAGTAGTCTACCCTGCAGAAGACCTGGCATGACCACAGGCGTGACACAGCCTGGTACCCAGCTCAGTGCTGCCCTGTGGCCCAAAACAAGACCGTTTAAGATCCTAATAGAATCATATCACTGGTCCTAAGAATAGGGGGCAGCACATTCAGTGATAACCTGGCAGGCCTCTGAGTCTGTTCCCAATGGAGGGTTGTTCAATTCCACATTGCAATGAAAGTTTAAATAAGTGTTTGTCTAGACATTCATTTTTGTTTTGACAGTTTTGAAAGTATTTCAACTGTACTAAAGGTAATAAAAAACCCCATTAGTTTTACACCACAAGGCATTAGGGCACAGCTTCATTGGACTTGCAAGTTAATTAATGAAGAGTGAAAATGATCTGCCTTGAAACTATTTCAAATAGCTTTGGACAAATTTGTGAGAGAAATGTGTCCTTACTTTTACATTCTGTATCTAATTGGTCAGGAGATGGCGTGAAGTATTCTGCAGAGGAAAGCCTAGTCCCTGGATGTGAGTCATTTTCCAGTCCAAAAGCCAAGGGGACAGACATTAATGAATAACAGAATAACATCTGTTAGCAGAGTCTGCTTTTGCCTTTAGCAGAATAAGGTTGTTGAATAGTTATTGGAACCCCCTGGACATCCAGGAAGAACACACAGAAAGCCAAAAAATATGACTACATTTTTGGAATAAGAGTTTTCATCATACAGTGTTGATAGGAGTTGTATCTCTTTGGATGACTCAAAAATACTATCTGAAATACAACCTCATGTTGTTTAAAGGTTCAGTCTGTGATTCTGCTGCAACACTATTGATATTTGAATGCAAACTACACCTCTCCCTTTCATGCACTGAAAGCAGCATGCTGATTGGCTGGGCTTGAGTCATGTAGGCTATGACTTGGTCTGTGCTGCTTTGCTTGCTTCCTCACTTACACAGAACATGAGGCAAGAGGGCCGTGAGGAGCCATTCAGTGTAAAAAAAAAGTAGGATCAGAATTGCAGACAGTGCCTCTAGGTCACAGAGGGAGGAGCTGTGCTAGACATATTTACTTTTGAAACTCGGGTAGGACGGATGTCCGTCCCTCCCAACTTATGTGACAGGTTTTTAGGTCTCGGTTGTTGTCTATTGGCTGTTTTCTTGCTGGGAAGAAAGTTTGTTGAATCCCAGGCACGATGAGATCATGTTTCACTCCATTCAAATGCACCAGTACCCAGAGAACAGGAAGAGTGCTGACATACTGCATGTGCTACACACTTAGCTAAACTGGATTAAACATGAGGCACTTTGAAAATTCAAACCTTTAATTAATCGAATACCTCCACAAAAGAAAGTATAAGGACATGAAATATGCAATATATACATCTGGTGTGCAGTTAAATTTAATATAGCAGATCTCAGAAACTTTGAAAGAAAGTTTAAAGTGAGAAGAAAAGCAACATTGACCCATTAGCAGGATTTCTTGATATAAGTCTTTCTGAATAGTGTACTTAAACAGCCCTCGTCCCCTTGGCCCCACTACAGTAAATGATAATTAACTGATAAAATGACTGACTAAATGATAGCTGCTCTTAGTTCTGAAAGTACCATGTTGACTTTGTGCTGTCTTCTTCTCCAGCCATCCCTTTCCTTTCCTCTAATTTCACCTGAAATTACCCTTAAGACTATTACCCAAAATAAACCAGTAAGACTATCTGCACTGCAGAGAAGGAATGTAGCTTTTGGTGCCAGAATGGCAATTGTCTCTCTTAAATCACACAGTATTTGGCAGAGCAGCGGCCAGTGCATAAGGAAAGTGCTTTGTATGAAACCCACCATATGGTGTGAATGTATGAAGATTGTGACTGGTGATTTACAGAAGCAGTCATTTTTTGTAATCTCTGCTGTCTCTGTCGATTAAAACTGCACCACTGGATTGGTGCCACTGAATAAGAGTTAGTTCATAGTGGCTTCAGCTAGCTCATCTGTGGCCAACACCACTGGAGGACACCATAGGCCTAATTAGGGTCCTATTAGTTATATGTTCACTGAAATGGTAATTGAACCAACAGCCAATCAAATTACACTCATTGCCTCTATACAGTATGTTCCTGAAACTACTGTTGATTGGTGGAAATAGTGTGGCTCGGCCCATGACCAAGATGTATTATCAATGGAGGTTTTTGAGGTATACAAACTGGACAGACGGAGGAAGAATTTTGATCAGTATTGCTGTTGTTTGCGCTGGGTGATACCAGACCTGCACATTTTTATTTATATATTTATCTATCTATCTATTTATTTTTAAATGATTGAAAATGATCTGGAATTAGTCTTCTGGTTCTTTGGATCATTTATTTAATCAATGTGAAGCATTTATTTAATCAATGTGAAGCACATACAAAAGCTATTTTGCAAAACCATGCACCTTTTGCACTTATATTTTACAAAATATTGCACTGGGCAACGCTGGGGTCTGCATTAGGCAAGTCACTGCCCTGTACATCTGAGTGATGGATGTCAACTCTCTCACCTTTGTTTTGGAGAGCGTTTTCATGTTTCGATCTGCAAATTAGATGTGAATTTGACTTTGCAGTAAGATACATTACATTACATTTTGGCTGACGCATTTGTACATTCCATGTCTTTCTTTTAAATGCAGTACCTCTGATGGTCAGGAGATGGCAAAGTATATTTAGAGAGAGGCCTGTTCTGTCAGAAGATGGACAGATTGAATATATGTTGTCTGGCTTTACTTCCTGTACTCCTTCGTCTTACAATGTTTTAAAGTTGTATTATCTACTTGCAAACAGACAGAACACCCAGAGGTAACACCCTGCATTACTGACAATCATGCTGTAGGGTGAAGTCTCACGTATGAGATAAAATGACTCTGTCATGCCCACACTCTGTCTCTGACATTTAGGGCAAAGTTGTGCTAGTATTGGAGCCACACAGAGATCCACCCAACCTGTCCGACTGGTTTTTGGGTTTCTGTTTGTGTATGCTGGTTGTTCTCTTCCTGGGCAGAAGGGCAGTAAAACCCCAGGCCTGAATACTAGTTGTAGTTCTATCAGCTGACCTCACATTTCCCATTATTCAAATGCACAAAGATTCAAAGAACAGGAAGAGTTCTGGCAGCCTGGCTATGAATATCCTGCTGTGACTATGCCCTATGTGGCCCACATGCCTACTGTTGACTTAAACAAGAGGTATAAGGAAAATGGAACTTGTAAACAAGCTGACATAAAAAGATAAAATAACAAGAGACATGCATAATGTATATCTGAGAGGTTTAATTAATAGGATCTACCTGCATAAATTGAAAATAAAGTTTTAAAAGTTCTCATCATTGTCTCCGTTGTGGGTCAGTGAGGAGTGGACACACTAGAACATACGCTCTGCCCTAATTCACTCTAGTGTTTTGTTTAATATATTCTTGCAGCAATTAAGGTATCTGCATGTGTAATGTTAGTGTGGAGAGCAACATTTCTTTTCAGATTAACTTATTTGTGAGGAAATGGCAATGGTTGGTTGTTGTTGATTATGATATACTTGCTGGTGTTTGCTGGTCTCTCATTTCTGTATGTATAATACAGTATCCCACACAGGATCACACTTGATACAGCAGATAAAAAAGAGGGCACACCACTCAAGACATAGCTGGATGACAGTCCAGAAGGCTAGAGTGACAGATGTCAAGTTGAAGTGACATGGTGCTTTGGGATGCAGAGTGCAAATCCACATACAATAATAAGGTGAATAATGAGTCATGTATGTAGTATGAGTGGCACAAAAAAAACATGTCAGTCAACATGTATTGCTGAAACTACAAGCTGAAGATATGGTAGATGGGCAGATTATGTGAAGCTCATGGTATGAGATATTGTGCCCTGAGCCATACTGAAACCACATGTTGAAGTTTCCGTAGTCGGAATGGTGAAGCTGTTTTTCTGTCTGTCAAAGGCCTTGATAGATGAAAAAAGATACGATGGTGGCATTGCAACCACTCCTCTTGTCCCTCTATCAGATGTGAGTTAAAGACAGTAGGGTGAAGCAGCTGAGAGAAGTCTTGCCGTTTCAGCCGCTGGGAGAAGTCTTGCTGTTTCAGCCGCACCACTGTTTTCTGGGGAATGGCTGCATGATTGGGAATACATGAGTCTACACATCTCATCAAATCTGATGTACAAATCTGAGATCATCTGAGATTTATTTGTGCACCCTGGAGTGTGTTGGACCACCATGAGGGGCAAGCTGGAGATACTGGCCATGGTGTTCGGCATCCTCGGCCTGGTCGGCGTGGCCACCAGCACTGGTCTGCCCATGTGGCGGGTCACAGCCTTCATCGGCTCTAACATCATGGGAGGGCCTGTGGATGGCGTGCTACCGGCACGCCGACATCCAGATGCAGTGCAAGGTCTACGACTCGCTGCTCATCCTCAATTCGGACATCCAGGCGGCCCGCGGCCTCATGTGCGCCGCCCTCGTCCTCTCCTGCATCGCCCTGCTGGTCTCCGCCTTCGCCCTGCGCTGCACCAACTGCTGCCGTGACGACGAGCGGGGTAAAAACATCACACTGGCCGTGGGAGGCTGCCTCTACCTGCTGTCCTGCTTGGCTACGCTCGTGCCCGTCAGCTGGACCGCTCACACCATCATTCGGGACTTCTACGACCAGCAGGTAATGGAGTCGCAGAAGAGGGAGCTAGGACAGGCGCTGTACGTGGGCTGGGTGTCGGCCGCGGCGCTGCTGGTGGCCGGCGCCCTGCTGCTGGCCCGCTACACCCCCCGCAGCAGGAAAGAGGACACTGAGTACGCCCACGCTCCGGCAACGGAGAATGAGGATGAGGTGGCGGTGAAACCAGAGAGGCAAGCGTCAAGCCTCTACCGCGAGAGCCAATATGTTTGAACAGGCAGGAGGGACAGAATGGAAGAAATAGTAAACTATCACTATTCTTATTTTTAAAGTTCTAACATTTACACACTCTTAAAACGAACTTGTTGAAAACAACACAGCTTGCGTTGTTTTTAACACATCTCTGTGTCCAGATAGGGACAACACATTCATTTTAAGAGTGCAGTATTTTGCGCACTGCTGTTTTTCTTATTGTCACCAATAAGTATTTATTGTACTCTGTTTTCTCTGTTATACTGTATGCAAAACTTTTCATTAAAAGCACTTTAAGGAATCCTCTCTTATGCTTGGTGTTATGAGTGATGTTTATTATATATATTATAAGGAATTATTATGTTGACTGAATTGTCTTTTATTGCTATTGAATAAACATGTTACATGTGGAAACGTGTAATAGATCATAAAGACTTACTTCAACCAATAAAAGGGCACTGTTATTTTATGGCAAGTTACAAATGCAATGTTATAATCACTGCAATGACTTTTTAGCACTTCACTTGGCCAGATATGGGATGTAATTATAATCAAATTGTTTGGTAGTAAAATGGTTTCTCTTTCATTAGATGTAATGAAAATATTTTTCATTCTGCACTACAAAAAATGTATGATATAAATACAGGAACTGAAACTGACTGTTATCTGTTTCTGTCTGTGGCATGCAAAGATAATCTCCTACCCCCACACATCCCTATGACCTCAACTCTCTTTCACACACACACACACACACACACACACACACACACACACACACACACACACACACACATACCACAAACTAGGTGGCATCACTCCAGCCAGCATGACATAACATAATAGAAGCACAGCTATCTGATAAGGCCTGCTTGTTTTTTCAGCCCCCAGAGTGTCTCAGATGTCTCTCATTTACACTTGGCCCAGGATCCTTTTACACTGGAGACAGACAGATAAAGACATGCCAGCCATTCTCACCCAGGCAAGGATGAGAGGAGGAGCAGGCCCACAGTGTCATGTGTTGGCACGTGGGGAAGATGAGAGACAAAACAGTGTTGATGGGTCGCCATTTACAGATACTGTAACTGTCATTACTAAAGAGTTTCATGTAATGCATTTTGTTTACTGTTAAAAGATGCTGCAAGTTTAGGTTGACTTTACTGTAATTTGAACACATGAAACAGTCATTTGAATGGTATAGAGATAGAAGAGCACAACAGTATAAGCTGAATTTGAGCATCAGTTTTGGTATGTGGGAAAGTATTTAGGGCAGTTTCTTTCACTGATGGGAAACTGGAAGTACATTTTACTTCCCCTTACTTGAGAACCATTCTGGATTATGTTGCCGTATCAATTTTGTATATAATTTATGCAATTCAATGAAGAACATGTTAACTTCTACAATAAGGATGATTAATTAACTTTGAAGGCACATCCGGCTTCCAATATTCCCTGAGACACACCAATGACAACAACAGTTTTCACCTCTGTTTTTTTTTAAAGAGAGCCAGTATCACCAGTTTCTCTGTCTTGGGTTAATCAGATGCGTTGAAGGCAACCAAACCAGTCTGATGGCATTGCATCATTAACATATTTTCTTGGGGTGTAAAAACCCTTGACCCATTCCTCCGCGCTCATTTTGACTCAAGCTGCAGAGAGACACGTAGAGAGAGAGAGAGGCAATCAGAGGACGGCAGAGACTGGACACTCTTCCCCACTGATCTTGGCTGGTCTGTCCCCGTAAATCCCAGCCATCATGGCTTACTCAGCCCCTGGGTCCTACGTGGACAAGTCCTACATGGACCGCTCGTACGGGAAGTCGTATGGAGGCAGTGCCTACACGGGCGCGTACGATGAGAAGGCTGCCAAGGCGGCGAGCGAGACGATCTACGAGCAGCAGCTGGCGATGGAGAAGAAGAAGCGTCAGGACGCGCTGTGCTGCGACGTGGTGGCGCTGGTCGTCGGCTTCATAGGCCTGATCGGCGTGGCGGCCGTCACGGGCCTGCCCATGTGGAAGGTGACCGCCTTCATCGAGGAGAACATCATCGTCATGGAGACCCGCTGGGAGGGCCTGTGGATGAACTGCTACCGGCAGGCCAACATCCGCATGCAGTGCAAGGTGTACGACTCCCTGCTGTTCCTCCCGCCAGACCTTCAGGCGGCCAGGGGCCTCATGTGCGCCTCGGTGGCCCTGTCCACGTTCGCCTTCGTCGTGTCGGCCGTGGGCCTCCGCTGCACCAAGCTGGTGGACTCGCGTCCGCGCACCAAGCACATCGTGCTGGTGACCGGTGGCTGCCTGTACCTCCTGGGCTGCATCACCACCATCATCCCCGTCTCCTGGACGGGCCACGTCATCATCCAGGACTTCTACAACCCGCTGCTGATCGACGCGCAGCGCCGCGAGCTCGGCGAGGCGCTCTACATCGGCTGGGTGACCTCGGCGCTCCTCTTCTCGGCCGGCATCATTCTCCTGTGCCGCCACGCGCCCCGCGCCAATGACGAGGAGGACCCCAGCCAGGTGATCTACAGGGCTGGCTCCGCGTATGGCAACTACCGGCCGTACACCTACCAACCATACTCCTACCAGCCGCCCGGATACTACCAGCCTAACTACGGTGCTCCCCAGCCTAACTATGCCGCTCCTCCGCCCGGATCAATGGTGTACACGCCGGTGCAGTACACCTGAGTGGAGCGTGATAGACTGTGACTGTGTGGAGTGTGACTGTAACAGGGTGTCTGATGAGCGACAGTGGCTCCTTATGCTTCAATGCAATAAGGCCAGGCTGCAGTAAAAGGAGCAAAGAAATGACATAAAAACAAGCATTGGACTTGGTTGAGAGACCCAGTTTTCCAGTTTTGCTTTTCATGTCTAGTAATTTAACATGTCTCAGTGAGACGGTCAGCGTTACATTTTCTAATCATTGTCCTAATCTGAGCTTTGTTGTTTCCTGTATTTTACATCACTTAGGCTTTCTTAGTAATTCTGTTGCTGAGAATATCTGCTGAAGGGTCATATAGTCACTTAGGCTTTCTTTAAGTCAATTAACTGTGTGAGTGTGTGATTTATGACATGGCGGTGTTTGGAGTAATTATGTTGTGTTGAGTGGCTGCTAAATGTTCCTGAGGTAAACCATTGTTTACTCTGACTACCCCTCCTTTGCCATGAGGACCTGATGCACTGTGTGATATTTGTGACCTATTTTGTACTGTATATAGTTTCGATTGTACGTTTTGCATTTATTACTACATTGTATATAATGCACTGGTCTAAGTGGATGACAAATCAACATAAAATGAACAGACTTGAAAACATGAGCGTTTCAGTGTGATGATATCAGACATACCTGAGGCTGCTGCACCCACTCACCTGATCACAGGCTGAACCGGTTTGACCTGTTTGTGGCCATTTTGTTGACATACTCTGTGGGTGAAAACAAGGCCATCGCTTGAGCATTGTCACTGGAAAGGGACAAGAAATGGCCCAACCGGTAGTCACACCTGCTTCAGGAAGTTTGATCATGTACACTGGGGCACAGGGGCGGACTGGGACCAAAAATAGGCCCTGGCATATTTGGCCTAAGCGGCCCTCAAATCGGTCGGGCACACCTTAAATACAAAATCTTTGCATTACCCTTAAATATGCATATATTTTCAACTGTCATGGAGCACTGAAAGTGATGTAGTCCTCATTGGTTATCTCTCTCTGACTGATCAGAGGTAGGCATGGAGCATATGATCTCCATATTCAAGTAGGCTAACAAGCAATTATTAAAGAAGAGTTTCTGCTTGAATTCAAAGTATCATTTCAAAATTAAATAGGCTATTGACAGCAGCACCAAAAATTACTGAAGCCTATGTGTAAAGAGTTAAATTACCCAGATTGTCTTAAGACATTAATGTATTGTATACCATTTATCACTGTAGGACAACTGAAACAACACAAACAGGGCTGTTGCTGGAAATATTTTTTTCCTGTAGGCTACAGTATACTACCTACCTACATTGTTGGTACATTTTGGAACAGTACAGCTACATTAACTAATTATCTTTAGTGTCTTCCTAGTAGCCTATCGTGTAGGTTATATATACTGTAGCTTAGTTGGCTTGTGCATGACGTGACGTTTTGTAACCTACATTTCCGTCAATCTTATAGTCTTTTAGCAATTCTTTACCATGATAACCCTTCCAAGATAGGACCCTTCTCTACTTTGAGAGACCAACCACCACTCATGCCATCGATGTTGAATTTTGGGCGTCTGATGGAAACTGATCAAACGTCGATTTGACACTATTTTGCTGTCCGGGTTTGCAAATCATTCATTTAGAAAATTGAAGTTGCGCTATTTGTTATTTTAATCACAGCACGGCCTTACTATGTTATCATTAGACTACCATATCGTTACATTATCGCAACTAATAAGTCATCATAATCATCATAGTCAGCATGGCTTGCATGTCACACCCTACCTGTTCCACCACTGAGTTCTTATCATGTAGCCTAAACTAGGCTCGCACTATCCACCTTGCAATATTGTATTTTTGAAGCTTCTACATTGATGTTAATTTTGCACAATTGTCACTACCGGCACCCGCCGCGATTTCGTGTAGGCAACTTCGATTAACTTTTGATGCGCTCACATAATCCTGGTTCTGAGCCAAAATGGGAGGGGTGGGGCCTGACATGAGCTGTTATTGGATCAGTCCAGTGTCAATATTGAAATGTAACCAATGGGCCGCTGATTGTCCTTCCTTTGGGCCGATCGTTGGCCAAAATAATTAAATGATATATATAGCCTATTCTATCGGCCCAAAAGGTGCGTCGGCCCACCGGGAAAATGCCCGGTATGCCAAATGGCCAGTCCGCCCATGCTGGGGCAGATGACAAACATAGCTTGGTGACAAATTATTTAATGGTGTGACAAAGCATAATACATATAACAAAGGCTAATTATGTTACAAGCCTGCTTAGTTACTAAGTGCAAAGGTTTGAATCACATTTGTGTGTCTTATATTGGTGAGAAATGTGGGCACTACACCACAGAAGTAATAGAAAGATAAAGACAAAGACAAAACAATTCAGTTCTTAATAGATTCCAAGAATCATCTGAATCATCATTCCTCGATATACACGCTAAAACAAAACTGTGTTGTTACAAACATGCCGATGGGCCTTTTTATAATGCATTGAGTACTAATAATAGCTGGAGTAGTATATTCCTTTAGAAAAGGAATAAGGACGCCATCAGAATCCTGTTTCTTAAGTTATTATCATTCACCTCAAGGCCGTAGCCATAGACTCAATAGGTGGAGATGGATGGCTGTTTATATGTTCTCTTTTTAAATCAGTGTCTAATAGTATTATATAGCCATGTTCTTCCCCTTTTCATATTATTCTATCTAATGACATTGATTAGAGATGAATAAATTACAACCATAACTATGATGATATGAACAAAATAAGTCCAGATATTGTGGCCAATTTGTTTTCTTTTTTTAATTTTAAAACTTGGTCGTGCAAAATTTGCATGTTTGCTCTACTTTCTTCTAATTTGCCCCTTTGGCCTATGTGCGGCCAGATTACCATGGTTCAATATGATAATGTAAACAGTATTCAAACCAAAACAACTGCACCCTAGACTAAGCTATGGCTAATTTAAACAGGATATGAATGCACCAGTGTGAAAACATTAGAAATATTATTGGTAAAACGTTTCTTGCGTGATGTTCAGAACTGGACAACTAGCCATTTCTGTAGCCAGTTCTATTGGTAAATTTCTTGGAGGCCCTGTACATAGTGCAATGTGTTGCAGACTGGTTTGCTTTCACCAAAAATGTTTGCTCTGTCTTCATGCAATTACTGACACATTTAGCAAAATATTGTTTGTTAACCATAAAGACAGACATTCTGGGTATTATCCTGTCCATATACCACACACTACCTGCATGAAAATATTTACTGACATGGGACATGGATATCACCGTGGGTTATCCAAATAAACCCACCTATCAGACTTTGTGTTGGTTTTTCTCAGAAATGCTAACACCCAAGTCCAACTCTAAATGTGTGTGTGGCGGATAGAATTTCATCCCATTCAGAGTTCCTAGGAAGAACTGGTTACATCAGCAAGTCATTACTATTGTTATCATTACAGTTGGACAGTGGTGAGATAACACAAACAGTCAAGTCACTGCACCCTTCACCCCTATCTCACAATACTATAGTAAGGAAGATCAGAATCCCATGTTGTTTTTTCGCCCCTGCCCCTTCAAACAGTCTGTGTCTGCTATTGTTACAGAAACTGTTAATTAATGCTAACTCTATAAATGTGTTGTGTGTGTGTGTGTGTGTGTGTGTGTGTGTGTGTGTGAGTGTGTGTGTGTGTGCGTATGTGTGTGAATGGGAATCTCTATTCTGGGTCATCTCAATTGTGTAAACATCAATTTTGATACACTCATGGTTCGGCTAATTCATGGTTAGGTTAATTCACTATAATAATGTATTATTTTATCCCAGTGTAAATCTGTGGGTTCTTTCATCACATTCTTTCATTTGACCCCTTGATCATTTAGTTAGTTTAAGACCCTTGAAATCATAGTCGGGCAGCCGTGGCCTATACTGGTCAGGGCTTCGGGCTTGGAACTGAAGGGTTGCCGGTTCGATCCCCGGCCAGGACAAATGTGGCCGTGGGAAGTGGTTGACCACTGCTTTCCCATGCTCACATCCACGGCTGAAGTGGCCTTGAGCAAGGCACCTAACCCCTCACTGCTCCCCGAGCGCCGCTGTAGCAAGGCAGCTCACTGCTCCGGGTTATTGTGTGCTACACCTCACTGTGTGTTCACTGTGTGCCCTGTGTGTTCACTAATTCACAGATGGGATAAATGCAGAGACCAAATTCCTTGTATATGCAAGTATACTGGGCCTAAACCTGATTTACATGCTGGCCAAAGTGTGAACATACCAGTTCTCCAATGGATTGGTTGTTGTGCTTCAACAGTGCTGGCATCTTTATTTTCTCTCTGTTTGCTTTATCTTCCATTTTAGTGGTGGTGGACCCTCCCAACAGGTAACGTGTGAGAGAAAATGGAGACTTCTGAATAAACAATGATGTGGCTTAGCTCAGCTCCCAGGATTGGTCTACAAAGAGTGAGCAGAGAAAGAGAGTGAGAGACAGAGAGAGAGAGAGGGCAGAGAGAGAGAGAGAGAGAGAGAGAGAGAGAGAGAGGAGGGATGGAGAGGGAGAGAGGAAAAGGAAGGAGTAGAGAGTGAAAAAGAAAGAAAGAAAGAAGGGGAGAGAGAGAGCAACAGAGAGAGGGAGAGAGAGAGAGAGGGCAGAGAGAGACAGAGAGAGAGAGAGAGAGAGAGAATGAGAGAGGTCCAAGGGGATTCAATTTCATAGCAACAGACCACAGATCCCTCCCCTTCCATTTATTCCCCACTGCTGACCTGAGCCTGAGCCTAAGGGAGAAGGAGGAGGCTTCGGGAGCAGGTGTATATGTGTCAGTCTACTCCTCCACAGGGATGCAAAACCTCTCCACAGGGAAGTCGCTGCCTCACTGCCTCAGACACAGTGCGCAGTTTCCAACAGCCGCCACATATAGACCATACACACACACACACAGGCCAACAACCACCCAAAGGATCAACAAACCAGAGCCAGACAGAGAAGAGAGGAATAAGGACCACCTGCCTCCAACATTCAGATGAGTACATGCTGGAACTAGAAGAGGAGAATCAGAAAGACCTGGCGTAGATGTTTAGTCTCTGAGTCTCACACCAAAGGCAGGACAACAGAGCTCAGGGCTGTTGAGCTTTTCCCAGGACAGACTGTTGAGAACACTGTGAGAAAGAGAGGGAGATAGAGGAGCTGAAGGACCAAAGGAGAAGCAGAGTGAGAGGATGCCCAACGCGGCGCTGGAGGTGGCGGCCCTGTGCCTGACGCTCATCGGCCTCATCGGCTGTGCAGCCAGTACGGGCATGCCGCAGTGGCGTGTGACGGCCTTTATTGGCGAGAACATCATCGTCATGGAGACGCGCTACGAGGGCTTGTGGATGAACTGCTTCCGGCAGGCGGACATCCGCATGCAGTGCAAGGTGTACGACTCGCTGCTGGCCCTGCCACCGGACCTCCAGGCGGCCCGAGGGCTGATGTGCTGCGCGGTGGCGCTGGGTGGCCTGGGCTTCCTGGTCAGCATCGTGGGCATGCAGTGCACAGGCTGCATCCGCGACAACGACGGCGCCAAGCGCATGGTGCTCATCATCGCCGGCTGCATGGTGATTGGCGCGTGCATCTGCTGCATCGTCCCCGTCTCCTGGACGGGCCACGTCATCATCCGCGACTTCTACAACCCGCTGCTGATCGACGCGCAGCGCCGCGAGCTCGGCGAGGCGCTCTACATCGGCTGGGTGTCCGCCGCCTTCCTGTTCGCCGGCGGCTGCGTGTTCGTCTGCTGCAGCATTCCCCGCGACGACGACTACGACGACCCACGGAAGGCGTACCGCAAGGCCCCGTACACGCCCTACGTGTCCTACACGCCTCAGCCACTGCTGCCCGCACCCGTGGCCAGGCCCCAGACCATGTACAGCTACCCATCCCGGCAGCCCTCCGTGCAGTACTCCGTACAGCCCTCCAGACAGCCCTCATTCCAGCATTCCATCCCGCAGTCCCTGCCGCCGTCCATGCCGCCGTCCAGGCAGCCGTCCCTGCAGCCCTTCAGGCACCCGTCAATCCACAGCAAAGTGGCCTATCTGTAGACGTCCAGCACCAGCCACAGACCTCAGCAGACCTGGAGCATGGAGCCATAGCTGCCTCCGGACTGGATCTGTTCTTTGTCCCACATTTCATCTTAAATAAGGAAGTAATGACTTTTACAGTATGACTGTGGAAGAGATTTTGTATTCTACATGATTTACTTTTACATTTCAACACTATAGACACAGTCCTAGATGGTGAAAGAAGGATTGGGAATTGTGTCATAACCTGATTCTCTGCTTACAAAAAAACATCAGCAATTATTGGTAGGTATAGAATTCCAAGAGAAAATCTAACATTATTTTTGGTAAGTTGTTAATCAACTGCCTGTTAATGCACACAGTTGACAGAAATTCCTGAATGATGACCTTCATTTTGTTCACAAGTGTGCAAAAAGCCACTGATATTTGATATGGCATTGAATATACAGAGTACAGTATACTTTCTTGCAGTTTCAGTTATTTACATTCTTTGCATTAAAACATTTACATTCAAATTGACACTTTGTTCAAAAACATTAACAACATTTTGTTAGTAATTTAATAAAAAATTATATTTGTTAGCATAGCATGCGGGGAGAATGTGGTGACATAGCAAGTCTTTGTTTTCCTTCTCTTTGTCTTGAGTGTTGTTTACAGGAGTGTCATGGTGATCTGTGTGTCCTACGGCCTCAGTATCTGTTGAGGACAAGCCTGGATTACATGTGGAGTGCTGTTCTACAGCAAAGTGAATGAGGGTGTTACACATTTTTAATGTTGATGTATTGCCTCAGTTGATATGTTTTATAATGTGGGACGTGGGTGTCAATTAATTAATGTCTTCAAAAGAGTTGTTGTCTACAGCAGGAGACATTTATCTAGCACTTCCTTGTAGAAACGCAGCATGTTATGGTCCATGACTACAGCAACAGGGTTTGCCTGGGGCAACATCCTAGTCAATGGTTACTTAACTAAGGACTGGCCATAATGGGGACAAAAGCATTGGTATGAGTAGTTTGACCATTTAGGTAAAAAGAAAGGTACACAGGCTGACTAAGGGTCTAACAAAATAACAGGTTGTGTATGTAAGAATAAAATCTGAGTTAGTGACAGTTTAGCGATCAAACAGGCGAAGGCCACTCCCATTCACATAGCTATTTGTTTAAAGATTACTAACAGTGACACTGCAGGAAGACTGACTTAAAAATAGTTTAACACTCCCAAAAGTTTGTAAGTGGACCATAGATTAATGATTAATGTATAACTTGGTGTAAAATAAAGTTTCACACATGATTTGACTTATCAAGCTGTTTATCACTTTGTAATTATCACTCAATTATCATGTTATTATCTATTTAGCTGTGATGAGAAACAACAAGTTTGACTTTCCACCTCTCAACAGAAATAAACTGCATCTTACAAGTGTGCTAGCCAATAACAAACAATCAGGTGTCAGTTGTACTCTTGAAGTATCAACAAACACTGACAGCATTTATCTTGTTTACATTTTATAATGGATTAAATGCAATTCAAAGACAATGTTATCTCAGTATGATGACTGTCCATCAGAACTGTCATTATAAATGTAACAATTCAATCAGGAAAAATGCCTTTGCTAAGGAACTCTACCTCTCCCTAGTGGTGACAGAGAGTGCTACATCTGGGAAATTATTTTCCTCTGTTGACTTTGTGTGTGTTTGAACAATGGTTCAAACACACACAAATTCAGACTCTTAAGGCCAACGCCCACTGGCAACGACATTCACATCATTAGATTTGAAGCTCGAGAGATACATTTTTTTTCCAAATTTTGACATTTGTCAGACTCTACCAGTGGGCTTTGCCCTGTTAAAAGTAATAAGGCTCTAAACTTTGCTGTCACCTGACGCGCGTCAGACTCCTTATGCTGCTGCTATATTGTTACCGCATTTGTGTGAATTGTAAACTGTTCCAGTGATTAAATGGTGCTAGTACCAGACACGTGATGTTTTGGAAATCAGGAGCCGAGAGGCCTGAGCCAGCATGGCGGGAGGAACAGTAAACACACCATCAGCAGAGACCCGGTTGACCCCCATCCCTCTGGCCGCCTGTGGCTGCTCTCCCAAAACAGACCCATAGTGCCGCTCTCATTCTCATGAACAAACGACTTCACATTTCACCTGAGAGAGAGCGAGAGAGCTGGGTGGAGAGGTGCTCACAACGGGGGGCGTCAGTGTGGCACTAATGCTCTTATTCTGGGACTGCTTCCAACACCTCCATCTTAAGGGGCCGCTCTGGAGCTAAGCACAGGGGAATTCGTGCTGCTTTTGGTTCAGTCATTTAATGGTAATTAGTTTTGAGAGGATACTGATATACAGTACTTGAGTATAGAGGACAGGGGGAAGAGAAGAGAGGAGGGTGAAAAACGGAGAGAGGAGTGAAGGAGAAGGGATAAACAGGCTGAAGTAAAGAGTGACAACGAAAAGGATGGTGCAAGGATCATCTGAGCTCATTGCCGTGTGCCTTGCCGTGGTCGGCCTCTTCGGGGCGGCCGCTGTCACTGGAATGCCCATGTGGAAGGTCACAGCCTTCATCGAGGAGAACATCATCGTCATGGAGACCCGCTGGGAGGGCCTGTGGATGAACTGCTACCGGCAGGCCAACATCCGCATGCAGTGCAAGGTGTACGACTCCCTGCTGTTCCTCCCGCCAGACCTCCAGGCGGCCAGGGGCCTTATGTGCGCCTCGGTGGCCCTGTCCGGCGTGGGTCTGCTGCTGGCCCTGGCAGGCCTGCAATGCTTCTCCTGCTTGCGGGAGCAGCCACGGCTGAAGCGCACCCTGCTGATGGTGGCGGGCGGCATGCAGCTTCTGGCATCCGTCTGCGTCTTCATCCCCGTCTCCTGGACAGGCCACGTCATCATCCGCGATTTTTACAACCCGCTGCTGATCGACGCGCAGCGCCGTGAGCTCGGGGAGGCGCTCTACGTCGGCTGGGTGACTGGCGCTGTCCTGTTCGCCTCGGGCCTGGCGTTCCTGTGTCGCCGGCACGCCTTAACTGAGCAGGGCTCGTTAGACGTGTACCATCCTGGTGCCAAGCCCACCCTCACCCGCTTCCACCCACTGTCCAGCACGGTCAGCTCGGTCGGACACCAGCCACTGCTGATGGACCAGACCAGCTTACTCCACCCACATCCATCAGTCCACAGCATGGCTATCACACCTCAAGGAGGATACCCTCAACCCACCCAGTACCACCCGCAGTTCATTCCCTCTGGAGCACCTATGTTGTATAATGGAAGCATCATGTCATCGCACCCATCCTCATATGCATCTCATGTAGTTGGGGGACAGGTGACCCCGATAGAATTTCTCTACCACAGCCAGCAATCCACACCTTACACAGCGAGTCATGGGATGACGCCATACGCTTCATACAACTCCACGTCTAGCTACCACCCTGCCCCGCAAAACCCTGTGTTTATTGGATACAACTACTCCAGGGTGCAAGCCCCCAGCTCCACAACCAGCTCAGGGATGCGAATTTGAGGACATGTGGAACATTATCTTACCTATATGACTGACTTGTTCATGAAATACAAAAGCAAGCTCACAGGTTCTTTACCCCGAGCTCCGAAGAATAGTTGGCATGTCAAACAACCACAGGCATCTAATTGTCCTGAGTTTAAAGCAACCTGCATGCAGTGATGATTAGATGTGAGATAGTACAGTATTTCCCGCTAATGAAGGTGGGTATGCGAGACAGAACTCTTTGAATGCTTTAATTGTACTGTGTGTGTGTCAGTGACAAGACTGTGGAGGCATTCAAGACTGCACTGTTTAGCGTTCACACTACTAAATTATTACTGTCTGGGATGCCACGGTCAGACCAAATCTAGTGCCAGGAATTACCACTCAGTAGTAACAGTCAAGTGTCCTCTTATTTGTATGTAATTAAGTTTGTATAGTTATTTTATATCCACATTTACAAATGCCACCACTGACAAAATAATGGTAGAAGGGGTGTAAGAAACTACCAGCTTGAACATTTTTATATCAGTCTAAATCAGTGTATTGTTGACCATATAAACAGAAATGCCCCCATCAGATAGGATCAGTTTGTTTGCATAAACATTGTGAAACCCTATTACTGTTATGAAGACAGACCAACACTTTTAGTGATGGCAAAGTGAACAAAATCTTAAAGCAACTATGATAAACTAAATGGCAATATGAATGTACATTGTAATTACATAAGTATGTCAATGCACTGCAATGATGTAGCCTAAGTATCCACTTTGATATGATTAATGAGTAAAACCTAAGCCATTCCTAAGTGTTGTTGTTTATTTTCTATGATCAGTTTTGCTTGTTTGTGTTAATATTTAAACAGAATAGATATGCAAGAACTTGTTTTCACCAGGAGATGGAAACAGAGAGCCCTGGGCCCTGGAGGCTCCTGGAGTGTGTTTGCTACACTAATAGTACAGTTCTTGTGTGGTCTACATGTCCAACCTGAAGAGCAGAATTGTGAAAATATCAAAATAACTAGATGTACCGCATAGCGGTACAAAATATGACCGCCGCTCAGTCCTGTACATCCATTCCGCTAAAATAAATCATATAAATGAATTTGTCTCCATCTTCTACTCCATCCCCCACTCTTGAAACTTTTGTGTATGCTTGTTTGGAATGTGTGTTTGCGGGCCGCACACAAAGTAGCCTACTGGCGCTGCAAAGGTGAATAGATTTGTAGCACTTGCCAAAAAATGTGTAGCATTGTTATACAACCTTTAAAATATCTAAACAATCACAAGTAGGGCAGTTCATCACAGTCCATCCATTGCAACTGGACTGATGAAAGGTACACCTTTAGGCTACATTGTATTTGGAAAAAGCAGAAGGTAGCAGCATAATGTATTTATTTATTTATTATTAAACAAAACAATCCTTGTCAGTTCCATGCAGTTTTCAACAGCTATCAAGAAGAGAGGTCATGTCATGGATTTTTGTGAATGTTTCTTCTTCTACATATGCATAAGTTTAGTAATCTAGTTCATATGATATTCAGCTTTATTGTCAATGCACAAATTAAATACCAGTAGTCTGAAACAAAATGCCGTTTTACCCAGTGGTGCAAATAACTGTCTGACATGTCCAAAAGTGCCTTCATGAAATGCGTTGCTAGACTGTTCATACACATTTTAACGGGCCAAGTTCTACTGTCCGTTATTGTTTGTGCAAATAATATGCTGATTCATGTTCACTTGCATTTTGCAACTAGGTCCATGGTTAGTCTGGCTTTCGCCAGACCAAGCTCAATCTTTTAAGAAATCGAAAAGGAATCGCCGGCAGATCAGGCTGAGTTCACCCAGCCTAGTCCATTGTAGGCACCCGATAGAAACATTGTTTAATTTTGCAATTGAGATATCCACAAAGACTGGCGCCCCCGGGCGTGTTAGCCCCGGTTTCAGAGCTATTCTAAATGCAAAATGCATAGAGGGGAGTTATGACAAAACCGTGACTGTTAACAAACTATAAGCTATATATAGTAGGCCCTATGCTAGGCCTATTACACAACATAAATTGTCACTAGGCTATGCTGGCGACCCAAATAAAATCTCCTTTGGGAACCAATGGCTTACAGTATCAAGCGGACTTCAGCTGCCACCTCTTGGCTTAAAAGTTAATAGTTTTGCATATCAGTAGTAATACATTTCACGCAGCTGTGTGAATCACGGAAAGTTTACACTTCTAAATGGAACCCAACCCACTGTACAGTAGCTCAAGGTCTATGGCTAAAGCAGCCATAATGAAAGCGTTATCATTGTTTGGATTCTTCACACACACGCGTGTTTTTAATCGCGATAGACTACTACTACCAAGCTGGAATCAAAGCACATCGACTCCCTCTCACACCCTAAACACGACTTTGAACAAACAAAAAAAACGTCTCAGTCTCACGGTATAGCCATAGGCAAAACTGTATTGGACTGGTGTAACGTTGGTACTAAATCATCCATCGTAAAGAATGATTTTTGTAGCACGTGCATCAAATATGTGTAGGTACAACCCTGCCCTGAATACATCTCTCAACGTGCGCTCATTTGGTTTAAATGGAGATGTAGATCACGGGTGCGTTAATAAATCTACATTGCGGCGAGTTGACACAAATTATTCACTTTGACGAATTTATGTAGTTTCAGTCCTAGTTACTTTCCTTTGAGCCATGCTCTTCCTTTGAATCACCTTTGAAAATAGAGCATTGAAGTAGATATGGGTGTTTGGGAATGAACGTTGACAGATGCTTTTTGAAATTTGAGCTAAATGTTCCAGCCCAGTGTTTAGGATGCATCATCAGGTTATCTTTCAGGTAGCCTTTATTTTCCATTAGAAAACCATCACGTAGCGAACGTGTGTGGGTAACTCACTTAGCTCCTGTTAGTAGCCTAGGTTATGGTTATAAGCAAATGAGATGACAGTCGAAAGATGCAATTAGTACTGTTATCAATGTTCTTGGTAGCATATAACCGTATTTATGGTTTTCTACAAATACATCAATAATCAAATTGACATCTATCACTCAACCAATGCTAACGGTAACATTATTTTACCTACTCCAGGCTATTGATATAACTTAAGATTAACGTAGCCTACCTACAGTAAAAACCAAGCATGTCCGATAAACATTCGCAGATTTATTTCGGCTTCAAGAAGAAATGGGAATTACATGTCATGCAGAAATCATCCTACCCTTATTAGACGTTCTCAGCGGTAAACTACAGTCTTGTCCTTGTAGGAAGCGTGGTGTCTTTCCAACCCACTTTAGATTAATTTCCAACAAAATTACGTCTCACTGCAACGATGCGCCATCTGGTGGACAAACGACTACGTGACGCCAACACTGGAAATGTAACCAAATTATTATTATGATGAATATTTGGTTTTCCTTTAATCCTACTGAATTTGTAATTATGTATCGGCCGTTGTAATGCCGATACTGATGGTATGTGCGTACCTGTGTGTGTGTGTGTGTGCGTGTATATGTGTGCACCACCCCACCATCTACAGGCCAATGAGTGTACAGTCACTAAATGTACACATCACTTAATTTTTTTAGACCCCCCCATGGATGAAATTCTACGAAACTTGGCATACCCCCAGAGAATGTCAGGTTAATCATACACATAAAATGTGGTGCAGTTCTGAACATCTTAACTGAAGAGAGGGGCGATTAAAGCAGAATGATATTGCATTTTCATTTTTTACCGGGGGGGGGGGTGCAAATCACAAATGAGTGATTATGGGCTAGGTTGATGTGGGCCCTTGAGACCAACATACCATAAAAATGTCTT
This sequence comes from Alosa alosa, assembly GCF_017589495.1. NCBI lineage: Eukaryota > Metazoa > Chordata > Actinopteri > Clupeiformes > Clupeidae > Alosa > Alosa alosa. Next base: position 12,985,310 of record NC_063203.1, on the reverse strand, counting down.
CATCCTCGGTGCCACAGTTCAGGTAGTTATTTAGGAAAAACTGCATTTTTTGGGGCTACATACCCACCAAATTCCATGTGCCCCGGTGGTTCGGTGTCCCGGGTATCGTTGACCAAAAATTCAGGAAGTAGATGAAAAAAAAAAAAAAAACTTTGACAAGCTTCGCTAGCGGCGGTCATAATTAGACTAGATCCATGCAAACATCTGGATTTTGTTGATCCTTTCACCAACAAACTTTTGCATGTGCACCTAATTAACTTTTTAAATACTGTACAACCACCCTCACTCGCCTTCTCACTTGACATACCACACAGTATCCTACAGAACTGCCTCTTCATCATAATCCTTCTCATATTGCATGCAAATCCACAGTGAGCCATATAAACAAACAATCTTTCTTATCCATTAATAATTTCCTGGATCACTCCACCAGCGTAAAGTAACGTTGCAAATAATAACGTTGCCAGTGCCACTAAATACATCATCCGTGACCACCAAGTTACCCGAGGACCTAGAGAAGGTGATCCATTTTTGTTTGTTTGTTTGTTTTCAGTGGAATCCATATTAGATAAACAGGGGTGATGCTGTGAAGCTATTGTTGTTCTGCATTTCAGAAGCCTGAGCACATGCGCCAAGAAGTCGAGTATGGATCTAGGATAAACATCTGAAGAAAGCAATCAGAGTCGGACTCTAAGTATTCTACTGCATCTTCCAAGGACTTTTCCCCAACAAAATGGATTCCTAATGTGGGTGGCCTTATTGTAATGTGGGTTAAAGTGCAAGAGGGCAAAGTAATTGGTTATCTCTCTATCAGACTGTGGTAAATAAAACTGTTGGGGAGGTAGTTTAATCTTTCAGTGAGCGTCAGTGCCCGTTGCGGAGATTAGATCTGCGTTTCCATCAGGACTAGAGCAAAGATTTAATCATTCCTCGGTGTACCAAAGCAAAGACGTTGTCGGGGTCGACTGTTGCCAGATTTGAAGTTAATCTTCCGAACGTATCCATGTTTGCGGATCAGCGGCTTGCCCGTGCCCTCGTTTGAGTACGCGCAAGGAGAAGGACGCGCTCGTCTACCCGAGGTTCACCGACCCGAGTTTCTGCTCAGTTCGAGTCTGCCCAAGGAGGAATTTATTATGGATGTACGAATGGACAACTTGAGATGGAGACAGCTCGACTTCTTTGGATGTTTGTTGTAGTAGGGTATCACAAGGATGTCCTCTGTGATTTGGTCAATTACTAACAGCTTAAGAAGCATCATTGTCACGGACTGTTTAATGGAGAAGATACCGGTTCGATGCCAATTGTTCATCCATGACGGATACAAGAATCGTAAAATTGCCAGCATGAATAAAAACTATAAGAATCAATGTTAAAATCGATTCTTCAACGTGTACCATGGCGAAAAGGATGGGACTGTTATTTTCGCTGCTGTACTTGGTGGCAGAGTTTGGTCTGAGTTCGCAGCAAGTCCTTAGAATCGGTAAGTACTTTTATAGCACCGTCAATACTGCTTTAGTTTTCAACCTCTTTTAGCAGTTGCTCTGGAAATGTACGAATTCGTGATAATTGGAAGGGAAGACTTAACTAGTTGTCATATGGATTGTCAATTATGAAGTTATTCATGATGGCAAAAATCTCACATAGGCTAGTTTCTCATTATAACTAGCTGATGATTTTCACTACCAGGTGCATATGAAACGCTTGATTCTCCACTGTACTGTATGTGGAAATACATATAAAACTAAAAACTTAAAAACTTGATTATTGCATGAGACATGCAAGCTACCCTGTATTGTGAGAAAGATGTCAAATGCTGTCCTTGCAACATCAGTTCAAAGTGTGGCTTATGCACATTTAAATAGACTCTCCTCCATCCCAAAGGACATCTACTAGCATTGTCCTATGAAGGGCCACTAGGTCAATTTGACTCATGTTGGCTAAGTGTTTCTATGACATTGATTCTGTTGTTGTTTTTCATGGTTCCTAATCATCAGTTTTAACAATTATGGTGTATGGCTATGTTTATTAATGTAGACCTTTGTGTCCTCTTAAAAATCCGGTATGTATAAGGGACTTAGGAAGTAATTGTGCGGATTTATGTCATAGGTTTAACCATGGTTAACTCAGTATGATTCATTATGTGCCATTCTATTTTTGGTGGCTAATTGGTCATGGTTATTTTAAAAGTAACGTGTCCACTACTTCCACTACTAGAGTTAAGGTCAGGTAGAGCTAAGCATATTAAATCTCCACCAATTAAATTTGAACTCTGAGTCAGTATTTGACCCTTACATGACTCATAGCCTCAAGGTTTCTTGGGTTTCTCGAATTCTGATACATTAAATAGCAAAACCAGGAAGCAAAAATAAATGTTATTCTGTGTACACCACACATCTCCTCAGATATCAAGCCTCCAACTTTTATGAGGGTTCTTTGATAATAGCTCACAGAGAAACAGTGATGTTGTTGTGTTTTCCTGTTTGTTTTCCAGGGTTTGAGACAGCTTTCTGAAAACTAGTGAAAGGTGTACATGCAAAGAAGCAATTATCAGTGCTGAAAGAGAGAAGTTTCTGTGTGGGCTTTCATCTTAGCCACTCTCACTCTATTAGGAAACCCAGGCAATAGTACATCGGACAAATATTCATGATGGACTCTGAAATATCAAATACTTTTCTGTTCATTAATAATGACATCTGTTCATTAGGGGGAAAAACATTTCTATCAACATCTGTTTGCTGACATATTTGATGTAGGTCCACATATTCTGACGCCAAAGCTAAGCTATCTGTAGACATTTCATTTCTGGTGTCATATCAATTTCATAATGAATCAACCTTTTTATCATTCATCCTATCTCAGAGGATGCCACACATGATCCTTACTTTTCCTGTTTCGATTGGTTTAAGGTTCCCCTAGGTGTTGTATTGGTTGTAGCGGCAAACATAAATCAATTTGGTAGGTCCTGATCACTGATTGCTGTGGTGGGGGCTCGATAGGACAGGAGGCTGAAATTGCAGTCCATATATCTGATGATCTGAAAGTAGACCCAACAAAAGCAGCAATCAATTGCCCATTACATGGCTGTGTGTTTCGGTTTCAGTTGGTGATTGAGTTGAGAAAAAGGGAGCTGCAACTTCAGGCTGTGGTTGTGTAGGATTGGGTTTGGCCCAGCAGCTCAGAGCTATGTGAAATAAAGCTTGTTTGCATCAGTCAAAGGTAGTAACCTTAGTCGCACAGGTCTTGCCCCTGGTTGAAGGCTCTTGGATAAGAGGTTTCATGAAACATGCTCGCCACTTATCAAACACGAGATGTGAGAAGATAGACTTTCAAAGACTGTCGGGTACCTGTAGAATATTGCCTGTGTGGGGTTACTAGGTTACTGGGATTGAATTGATTGTTTATGTCATTACTTATGTCATGACAACGGATTCTCTTAGAAATCGTCAATGTCTTTCATACAGGTCAGACTCAGGAGGCGAAGACACAAGTCACCCCCTTGTATATCTTTACCTGTGAACTGTCCTTACACACACATACACAGTCTCATCCCACTCACCTAGAGGCAATGTGTGCCACGAGTGCCATTCTCCCTCCATTGCTTTAGCACTAACAAACACACGCCAATCTGTCCTTTTTGTCGCTAATCTTTTCGAAATCATCTCTTTTTTGTCACTGAGGCCACCTAATCTTTGTCATTCTCATCATGACCCCTCACCACAAGCCTGTAATCTGGCCCATATGGTGTGCGCAGCAATTAACATCTCCCAGTTTTTCTTGGCCCAGGACCACCAGCATCAGATTGTGACTAAAGTCTGCCCCCACTCACTAGTGGTAAATCTTCCCCGCTCCTACACAGCCCACCCCCCACCACCACCACTTCCCCCACCCCCAGGACTTTGGACAACCAGCAGTAATCTTCTTTATGGACCCTTTCAAGAGAGTTCCATTATCAGCATCATAGTTGGCCCCACAAGACTTCCTTTTTAACATTCCATATGTTATCTTAATGCAGAGAAAGTAGATTGGGGCCCAAACAGAACGTTCAAGCATTGTTTTTGTTTTTATTGTTGAAAGGGTCTATAGGGCAAGTTTCTTTTTGCCCTGGTCATGTGCAGAGAAAAGAAAAGAAAAACACTTTGGGAAAGTGGTGTGGAATGTTGCTTTATCAGGTTCGTTTTTTCTGCTTCTTGGGTGAAACCTTGAATAGAATCGTGGTGATCATTCTGTTGCTCCGTTGTATACTCACCAAGGTCTCTGCCAGGGTTTTGGATTGGATGCTAATGCTCACCTTTACTGTATATACTGTAGTCTTTGATAAAAGATTCTGTCAAAATAGCTAAACCACTAATGCAATGCAATAATTCTGGTCGTAATTGGAAAGAAGATGCCCCTTCCCTCTATTTTCCAATGTTTACTCCCTACTCGAATCAACTCATGATGTACACATAGCATATTGATGTGATCATACAGCATTTGTTGGTGATGTGCTGGAAGCAAAGGCCTTATGCTTATTGAAGCGTGCCCACCCTGAGATTCACTCAAAATCTTTGGGTATGGCACTATATAAATAGCATTATTAGCCCCCCATTCTTTCCCAAATTGTGCCCTCCCAAATTTTGATCTTGCAGAATGCCCCTGGCTGGGAGACTGAACTAGTGAGAGTGGAGAAGATAAGACGGCACTGGTGGCTTCCCCGCGTTTGTGAGGCGGCACAGAGAGCGCTCAGTGTTCTACATCAAACGGGCTGAGCAGTCTCATTTAAACCCCCTCATTCATTCACCCTGCTGGCCCGGCGCCATATCAGTGTGTGTGTGTGTGTGTGTGTGTGTGTGTGTGTGTGTGTGTGTGTGTGTGTGTGTGTGTGTGTGTGGTGTGTGTGGTATGAGGAGAGAGCGTGGGATGGTGAGAGTTGGACCAGGGGTGTGTGTGTGTGTTTTTTTTATTGGCGAGGGTAAACAACTACGTCATTGTGTTCACTGGCTGTAAAGATGTTCCATTGCTCTGGTCCCGACACAGGCTCACTGAGATAAACTCACAGATTCACAGCGCAGTCCACTCCAGCAGAGAGGAGATTTCATGTGTCACTGATACACACACACACACACACACACACACACACACACACACACACACACACACACACACACACACACACACACACACACACACACACACAAACAGACACACAGATACACAAATACACACACACACACACACACACACACACACACACACACACACACACACACACACACACATTTTAACTTACACTGAATAGAACACAATGAAGGACAGTCAATGGATATTCAAGGATGATCGACAAAGCATTGAACAATCGTTTCCCAGTCTCAATGAAAACACAGCAGGAGAAACAACAACAGCAAAAACAAAGACATATAAACCCTTTGTTGTTAAATCCCTACAGATTTGATTAGTGTTTGCCTTCACTCTCCTAACATTCATCATCATTGCTTATAGGAGGAACTTCTAAAGGACATATGATGGCACATCATCTGAGCAAAACCTTTCAGATGGTGTGTTTATTTTTCTGTTCTTAATTGTGTGTACTTACAAATCTTTGAGAGTCTGAGAGTGGTTTATTTTTGCCCATTGACATGTTAATGCAGTATTGAGTTGCTGGATCAATGTGCATGTCACATAGCAATCAGCAAAATTCTCTTAGAATAATTAGATTTACTTATGTTAAGGTGTGTCATGTTTTCTCACATTTGTGTGTGTGTGTGTGTGTGTGTGTGTGTGGGGTGTTTGTGTGTGTGTACACTGAAATAAAGTGTTTTGAGAGCAACATTTTCTCAATAAACTCTCAGTATATTCCAAATACATATTTGTTAGTGGTAGTATTTGATATAATGTATTACTACTGTAATATTACTATATAAGATGAAGAATCAAGAGTTTTGGAGAGTATTCTCAAGTTTGAAGAGTCTGGAGTAAGCACAGGAGGAGTGCAGTCATGCAACTGAGGCGATGAACGGGTTGAATTGTTCAGTGTCTGAAGGTAGTGTATTGTTGGAGTAGCGTAGTATTGCTTTGTTTCTGTCTGAACTCTGTACCCTGTTTACTCGCAACAGAAATTAAGAATCTAGACTGTCCTTCGAAGGTTAATAAGGTAATTGTGAAGTTATTACAGTATAACAGTATTTATAGCACAAGTATTTATTTAGGGATGCATTCTTTCCCAATCAATTACCATTAGCCTACACAGACTGCTGCTGCTGTTTTGCTGATTGTTAATGTACTGGTTACTGCATAATATTTTATGAACCTTCCTCAATTCATTGCTGTCACTGCGCTGACTTATCAGGTGTTATCATCTCCAATTACATGGTGTGCAGTTATTATTCTCCACATACTCTGCCAGTAGTTGTGTTGCCCCTTGACAGAGTAATTGTGTTGAAGGGTAAAGACAAGAACAGTACGACAAACTAAAAGCCTCATTAATGTTGGAAATTAGAGCAAGGTGAGAAGGTTAAGGAGCTGGTGCTGATTAGCATTTGTGTTTGTATATGTGTGTGTGTGTGTGTGTGTGTGTGTGTGTGTGTGTGTGTGTGTGTGTGTGTGAAAGAGAGAGTGAGAGAGAAATAAAGTGTGTGTGTGTGTGTGTGTGTGTGTGTGTGTGTGTGTGTGTGTGTGTGTGGTTGGTTTTGCACTGTGTGTCTATGAAGTCATGACTGTGCTGGTAATATATTTCCATCAGCATACTAATTTGTAGTGGCAATGCTCCAGTGCCTTAGAGGAGCTGCAGACCTCTAAGCAAACAGCAGGGCAGGCCCATATTGTGTGTATGTGTGTGTGTGTGTGTGTGTGTGTGTGTGTGTGTGTGTGTGTAAGAGAGAGAGAGAGAACTATCAAATGATGTTAAAGGAGAATTACGTCCATTTTTCACATAGATATCTGTATCTCTCTTTTTCGTTGGTATGGGGAAAAAACCCAAAATCTGTGAAAAGTGCTATCTAGCTCGAGTTGCTGCAGCTAACAGCTAGAGCAGACAGGCAACTACAGAGGTACACACTGGGGCCAATCATATCTTATATGTGAAAAATAGGCCGGAATTCTCCTTTAAAGAAAGGACATTGTACAATGTCAAATTGTTTATAGGTGACTTCCATTGTCCCACAGTAACGGGTCTTGCCTTCAGACTGTAAATAGATTCTTATGGAGTTTTCAGTAAGGACTAGTGGAGCAGCTAATAGTGTACTGTTTACTGTGATATCATGACCTCCTTTCTGACCTCTGCATCACCCTTTCAATAGTTAATGTCCACCGTGTCTAAAGAGAGGAGCTGCATGCCTTCTGTCTCTCTCCTGCATGTGGGTGATGTCATCCCATCAGCTGGTTTATCTCCAGTGGAATGTTAGTGACATGCAAAGCAGACATGATTAATCTACCACAGCACAGATGCCAGTGTCTTGTTTTACTGTTACCCTTTCACAACATAATGATTGATATTAGGTAAGTTCAATATACTGTATTTGCGTGGCAATAAATTAATAGATAGATCAATTATTTGTCATAGAAAGGAAGCTGATTGTTGAAGGAATGAGGCTGGTTTTAATTGATGTGTTTCTGGTTACTTGATGATAAAGGGGAAGTGCCTTTAGGGGTTTAAAAAGGTCTAACTGTGGAACTGTGGCATAGATAGGGTGGACAGTATTCTGAAGTGTGTGTGTGAGTACAATAACAATACTGAATGAGCATTTGCTTGCTCCCGTGGCAGCTGAAGAGCACGCAGGATTATTTTGTCCACATCAGCTTTGCAGTCTTGTTCTCTGCTCATGTGCAGAGAAAGTCATTCACTGTGTCCAGCTCGATCAAATAATGCCTACTCTTGGGGAAAGCGTTCCTTTTTTGAGAGATCGCTGAGCAGTCCAAGCGGAGACTGGGTGGTTGAAAACAGTTATTTCCTCCCCCTATTGCCCCAGATACTTCACTTCTGCATCAACGCCCCGTTCAGTCTTTCCCACACGGATGCCATCGAGCACTTTAAATGAAGCTACATTCTGCAAACCTGTTACGGTGACTGCAATAAATTAAGCCACCTCTGGTTGTGTGCCCCCCACACCCCACCCCTCTTTGCAAGGTGCCACAAAGTGTCCACACAACCCCCCTACATCTGTCCGCCCTTCTGTCACGATTGGCCTCCCTGCTGCCTCGCTGAGAAATCGTACTTATTTAAACTCCAAAATGGTAGCAGCAGAAAGAGAGCAGATATTAATGGTGTTGAGGCGTCCGGTCACGCTCCCTCTCCGCATGAATATTTTAATAAGCACACAGAGGGGGATGGAGAGAGAGGGAGAGAGCGATGGAGGTGGATAATGTGTGTGTGTGTGTGTGTGTGTGTGTGTGTGTGTGTGTGTGTGTGTGTGTGTGTGTGTGTGTGTGTGTGTGTGTGTGTGTGTGTGTGTGTGTGTGTGTGTGTGTGTGTGTGTGCATGTGTGTGAGAGAAAGAGAGAGAGTGAGAGAGAGAGATAGAGGGAGAGAGAGTGGAGAGTGTGTGACTGGGAAAGAGGAATGGAAGTGAACCAATGCGCTGCAGGTTTCTTTTGATTCCCAGGGGGCCTAAATGAATCGCTGTTGTCATCAAGGCACTGATGCCAGGCTAACCTCTTTTTCCTCTGGCTTGCCAAAGAAGTGAATAATCTATGCAGATTTACTGCGGACCTCTTGGATGATAGGCTGCTGTTTAATACACTCAGAGGTGTTTATGAGAAGTGAATCAATCAAGGGGGTGTGGACAAAGTAAAACGGAAAGGCTACTGAGCCACAGTACACTTACATTAGCACCTAAACTAGAGCCACTGGGACTGTGTGGACCCATGATGTCTTCAGGGCTCTGGTGAAGGCACCAGGATGGGTAGATGTGATGTCATCCTACGGTTGCTGAGTGACATTCGAATGAGTTGATGATCATATTAAAATTTGAATATAAACTTCACATAAAGTCTGAAAATGTGTATGTCAGTAACAACATGCCAGTTACTGGCAGATGTGGTTAGAACTGTTGCAATTATCATCATTGGGGAGACAGGTGGTTATTTTTTTAGGAAATGGCTGGAATGAGCTGTCCTCAGGCGTGTGAAGAAGAACAGTATGGAGTGAATTAACACCTGAATGAGGAATTTCTACCTGACTGCCTCTCATTTTTTTGCATTCCAAGTGCCTTTAAGCTGACACACTCAAACATTCAAACATGCCAGTCGAAATGTTAAGCCATTACCTGGGCTTTTTAAAGGAGAATAACTTTCTCGCTCTCTCTCTTTCTCTCTCTTGCTCTCTCTCTCTCTCTCTCTCTCTCTGTCTGTCTTTTTCTCTATCTCCTTATCTCTGTCTGTCTGTCTGTCTTTTCTCTCAGTCCTCCCTTGAGAGTTTCATAATTCCCCTAAATGGAGAGAGAGAGAGAATTGAACAGGTTGGAGCAGTCGTGCAGCGCAGTCAGGCTTGCTAGTCGTAATTAGGAATGGCACTTGAAAGCACGCTTTCCTCTGAGCGTGTGAGTCCAGACAAGGCTCTCTCAGTTTGAGGCAGGAGGCTGTGCTCCTCGGCGCTGCCTGACCAAAAGAAAAAGGTCATTCACAACCGAAGGCCCAGGCGAGCCAGCTACCCTCCTTCTTTTGACTCCGCAGACCCCTTTAAAAATCAATCACAATTTCACAAGTGGCCATACAAAGATTGTTGTTTTTGTAAAGGGATGGGGAGCCTTCTGCCTTTTATGAGGTATTGTTTCAGAGATGTCATATCTTGGACAGCCAGAGAGACACAGGGTGGGACACTGATTTGATTTGTGGCTTTAATTCATTGTCAGCTGATTAAGTTATACTACGCCTATATCACATCACTCTAAACTAAACTAGATGTCTGTCAAAGTGGTAGCCAGGTACGACAGTGATAAAAACAATTGATGAAAACCCAGATTGGTATGATGAAGGCTTGTAACACCAGGGCTGACAGTCATTTCTATTGATCCAGTTGCAATAGGGACAGACAAGCTGGCTTCCACAGTACCATTTAGCTGGTTAGATTTTAGATTGTAAAATGATATCCCTCTATATATATTAATTTTACAATCTAAAATCAAATTTTTTAGTGAATGTATATGTGGGTGTGCATGCATGTGTGAATGTGAATCTGTGTGTGTGTGTGTGTGTGTGTGTGTGTGTATTAATTTTACAATCTAAAATCAAATTTTTTAGTGAATGCATATGTGGGTGTGCATGCATGTGTGAATGTGAATCTGTGTGTGTGTGTGTGTGTGTGTGTGTGTGTGTGTGTGTCATGGGGACAAAGGCTACTAACACAAATCAAAACATCAATTTAGTTCACTTTATTCATCATTCAGTTGCTATTACAATGACAGTGTGATGTTACAGTAACACGGTTATACCATTGTATATAATCTATCATATATCTATCAAGTGTAATAATGATATAAGGCCTTTATTATAAACAATGTATGTATAGTTGAAGGAAAGTGTTGCATGTGTTTGTATGTATGTCACAGAGCATAGATGTGATTTTGTGTAAGCAGCCATTCAAAGAAGCAAACCTTTGGCTGTCTAAAACTAACTGCATTATATTTCCCTTGTAAATGAAGCACACACACACACACACACACACACACACAGAGGGAGAGAGACATTTACACACACATCTCCAAACCTGGCATACTCGGACCCGCAGTGAAGCATTTTGTGCTTACAAATGAAAGATGTACTGTTGGTCTCAATGGCTTTTTGACAAGCATTATGGTGGTGTTCACCTCATCTCTCCCTTGGAGGTGGTGTGACAGAAACAATGGAGGTCTGATGTGAAGGGTAGAAAGCCATTTTGGCAGAGTCATTTCCTACAGTGGTGTTATGCTTCTGCTTATTGTGCACTGAACCTGTTGCAGTGCTTTGCGTTCCTGAAATGAGGCCTACGAGACTGTTTGGTGTGTGATTCTTTCCAATTAACTGAAATAATTATTTTTGAACGCTCGCTGGCAGGTGTTACATCATGCTCATGCATTGATGTATTATGCATTGTTCAGATACTTACAGATAGTTAAGCTTAATCAAAACTGCGCTCAAACTTTTTTTTACTGGAGGGATAAAAAAGTATCATTTCTCATCTGAACATAATGTTTAGCATTAGTGCATCAGAGTGATATAGATAGTGATCTTTAATAAACCTGGCTTGGGATAGAGAGGAAGTAATAGTCCTGTCTCACTGTGTTCTCCAGTAGCAGACTTAATCAGCCCCAATATCAGGGCATGCGCCGCTCCAACTTTAAATCATAAGGTTTATCTCCATAATGCTGTAATTGCATAGTTCTCTCAAAGCAGTGGACGAGAGTGCGGTGTGCGCTAATGGAAATTACAAATGGCTGTTTTCTTTTTATATTTCATTTTGGTTTTGTGGTCTGCAGCTGGGGAGCGTTGGGAAATGATAGATGAAAACAACTAAGAACTATTTGTTCTTATCAGGACTGTTAGTCCTGCTCGGGATGCTGTTTAAAAAAATTAGTTTTGCTTAATTTAAGATGGTGCTGGATGTGTGTGAGGTCTGTGTGCAAATTTGTGTGTGTGTGTGTGTGTGTGTGTGTGTGTGTGTGTGTGTGTGTGTGTGTGTGAGAGAGAGAGAGAGAGAGATAGAGAGTCTGTGTGTGTGTGTGTGTGTGTGTGTGTGTGTGTATGTGTGTGTGTGTGTGTGTGTGTGTGTGTGTGTGTGTGTGTGTGTGTGTGTGTGTGTGTGTGTGTATGCCGGTGTGTGTATTTGTCTGTGTCTTTGTCTGTGTGTACGTGGTGTTTGGTGTGAGAGGAGGGGATGGGAGGGGAGGGGAGGGGAGTGTTTTGTGCACTGTGTGGGCAACATTCTGTTTTGTATCAGGATGATACAGCTTTGGAGGAATTTTGCATGTTAATCTCGTTGGTAATTGGAGCTTTGCAAAATTAGACATCTGTGTCGAATGCTGGAGATTTTTCAACAAATAAATGTGCAACACTGGGATAGTGGCTACACAACTCTGCAGTGGCTGACTAGAAGTTGTTGTTTAGTTTAATTGTTTGTTTTGTAAAGCCCAGTTGTTTGAACATTGGTTGTGCCTCTCATTCTTACCGTCATTCATACAACAGCTAGTTCCTGTAGTAATGTTGTTCGAACAATAGGCATTCAGTTACTGTGAACACTGAAGCTTAGTAAAACAACACTTTTCTCTACTCTGCATCACTAACCTATAGTCTGTGTATGTGCTATCTTGTGGCATCTGCGGTCAGTTTTACATATTATCTTTGACCTGTGGCCTTGTCCTAATAACCAGATTACAGCTGTGCTGATATTCCTCATAGCAATATTCCTCCTCCTCCTCTTTATCGCGTGATATTTGACTCTCAGCATCTTTCTTATTCATGCATCTGAAGCAAGTCATCTGTAGCTGGTGCTCCGTGTGTGTTACAGTTCAGCTTGGAGGGTGCATGTGGTTGGCCATACTGTATGTTAATGACAACTGTTGTTCACAGCAGGCTGGATTATAGATTAGAGGTCAAGGCAGACAAGGGAAGAGCCATATCAAAATCCACTCTGCATCTGGTCATTTATAGCGGGCAGCATGTCATAATAGCTCTGTGAGGCTGGGCAGGCTGGATTGTTTATGTTTGTCTTCCTATTGTCTGTTTTCTATAATACATGCACTGCATGTGCGTTATAGCTCGAGAAGGAGGGTTGCAAATTGTGTGTACCTTTTGGTCACATAATACACCCATGAAATGACAGTATGTTCAGACATGAATGTATATTTCATGTATATATACAACAACTTGATGCACCTCAAATATCTCAGGACAGTTGGCCAATGAGGCAATCAAATGAATGTGCACCCCCCCTTCCATATATGGATATCTATTTTGTTTCTTTACCCACAGGGGGTATATTTGAGACCCTTGAGAATGAGCCTATAAGCGTTGAAGAACTGGCCTTCAAATTTGCTGTGACCAACATAAACAGAAACAGGACCTTAATGCCAAACACCACTTTGACCTACGACATCCAGAGAATAAACCTGTTTGACAGCTTTGAGGCCTCTAGAAGAGGTAAGACTATGTTTTCTTATTTCACCTTCCTGCTGATTCACTAATGCCATTACATTGTCCAAAATCAACATACTCTAAGACAGACACCTGCCTCCTCTGTGTCCCCACTACATCAGGTCTGTGTAAGTGTCTGAGTGAGTGTAATCTAGAACATGAGACTAATTGAATTAGGGCTCTCTCCCATCCTTAATGAAGTGCCTGGCCTTGTACACTCTCCTTTAATGAAGAGCCTTCTGAATGCCTCAGCTATTTATCTCATTGTTATTGTCTCATTTTCAAGCACTAAGAATGGGCTGCCCTCAGGGGGATGTCAGCATGGTGGCCCTTACGCTTTACATTCCTATCTCTGTCCACTCATCCTTTCTCCTCTATTACTTCTATGCATTCTCTCTATCCTCTGATTTTTTTCTTTCTCTATCTCCTTTCATTGTTCTCCATCGATTGCCTTTTGTTCACTCCTTCGCTCTCTTAAAATCTGCTCCATCACTTCTCCTCTCTCTTCTCTCTTCTCTTCTCTCATCTCTCCTCTCTCTGCTCTCCTTTCTCTTCTCTCTTCTCTCCTCTCCACTTTCCTCTCTTCTCTCTCTCTCCTCTCTCTTCTCTTTCCTCTCTTCACTCTCTCCTCTTTCCGTTCTCTCCTCTCTTCTCTCTTTCTCTCCTCTCTTCTGTTTCTCTCCTCTCTTCTCTCTCTTCTCTCCTCTCTCCTCTCTCTCCTCCAGCCTGTGATCAGCTGGCTCTGGGCGTGGCAGCCGTGTTCGGCCCGTCTCACAGCTCCTCGGTCAGTGCCGTCCAGTCCATCTGTAATGCACTGGAGGTGCCCCACATCCAGACTCGCTGGAAGCACCCGTCCGTGGACAACAAGGACAGCTTCTACATCAACCTCTACCCCGACTACGCCTCCATCAGCCGGGCGGTGCTGGACATCGTGCAGTATTACAAGTGGAAGCAGGTCACCGTTGTCTATGAGGATGCAACCGGTGGGTTGAATGTAAACAACCATGTGTAGAATGTATATGGTCAGTATAGGCTAGGCCTAGCACAGCATGGTAGCCTGTATCTGTAGGGATCGGTTTGCCAAACTGCTTAAGGGAAGACTACAGTAAAGGATGATTGTGACACCACAGCTCACAGTGTCCTTAGAGTGGCACAACACATTGAAATCAACTGTACGATCCATAAGTGCAGTATCTATTCCCTGTGAGATGATGCGCTGTGCCTTTGGTGTCTTCGGCGAGGACAGGATGAATGTGGAGCTCGCTGTGCTCCCTCTCTATGTTGGCTCCGTGTTTTTATTGGCTTTGATAAAAGGGCACATTTATCATTGCTTGTGTGCCAAGCACATCGATCTTGCAAATGTGTTGTGTGCTTCAGATTTGCTGTTTATCGACAAGCAGGAGCGGGCCCAGGTTGAGCATCATAATTTATCATAGCTCTGGCCCTGACACGGCAGGATCCCTTATGGGGCTTTTCCCAGGATCTCCAAATGTCAGCGCTGAGAGCGGGCTTAACTCAGGCTGATGGGCAGAATCAGGATGCCTTATATGTGTGTCTCACGTGTGTGCAAACAGGAGATTTTCCTGGACAACCCATATTTATTAAACATTTGGTAGACTGTGTTGGTGGATGGAAAAATTAATGAGAAAGAATGGCGCTCAATTAGGGACACTCTCCATAATTTGATAAACAGCTGTGTAATCTCTGTTTTTTTTAATAATGATAATAATGATAAAGATAATAATAATAATAGTAACAATAATAATAAGTTGATATTTGCCAAGTGAAATATAATTGCTGATTAAATATAGGCATTCAAGCATGTTAAATTGTAAGGTTAAAAGAGTCAGGTCATAGAAAGCAGGGAGTGTTTATTCTGGATAGAATTCCAAGAAAATAGTTCACACCAAAGTGTCATTGTTAGGTGACTGCTAACTTCGCCTTCTCAGCAGGGAAGAGGTCAGATCTGCAACACCAAAGGTCTACCAGAATCACACATTTAATGAGGCTCCCATCTCTCTCCTACAAATGTACTATTCCACTATCTGACAGCTTTAGCATTGATTCATGTGCACCATATTTATTTTGATTAACTCCCACATAAACACATTTTCTCACTTGCTCATGCAAATATGATTATTTCTTTGTGAATGGAAAACGTGGTAAACAATATCACCAATCAAAATCACAGTGATTATGTTCTGTGAAAATGGAACGAAAATGGCCTCCGTATTTGTGGTATTGGTGCCGTCTTCTCATATATTCCACAAGTGAAGTCTACACTGAAAGTAACACTCCAGAACACTCTAATCACACTGCCCACTGTAATTTGCGAGCTGCAACGTGATTCACATGTAATCTCAAATCTCCGACCTCACGTTTACTCGAGTCATCGAAAAGAAGATCAGCTCTTTTCTCTCCCGCTAACCACACACAGTGTCCTTCATTTGCTCTCTCAAGGGTTAATTCGTCTGCAAGAGTTGATCAAAGCCCCGTCCAGATACAGCATCAAGATCAAAATCCGTCAGCTCCCAGCTGGAAATAAGGACGCGAGGCCGCTACTCAAGGAGATGAAGAAAGGGAAGGAGTTTTACGTCATCTTCGACTGCTCTTATCAAACATCTGCATATGTCCTCAAGCAGGTACCACACACACACACACACACACACACACACACACAAACGCATACACACACACACACACACACACACACACACACACACACACACAGCCCTTTTCCACTCCACTGTGTGTCCTTCGCACTGTGGTGGAGGTTAAACCGATTTGTCAGGAACTGTTTTAGTAAGTGTTTTCAATTAAGTCGTGTGGGTATCTGTAGTGAACAAAAAATGCCTCCAGGCTTGATCATGTCCTAGAACTGTGAGAAAGTCGGAAAGTTCACGCAAGGGTGCCTACCGTTTCATCTCTCCAGGCAAGCTTTAAAGAAGAGTAACTACTCAACAGGAAAAAAAAACTTTAAATATATTTCCTAAAAAAGTTTGTTCTTTCGGGTTCTTTAAATATTTAAAAGACCATTATATTCCACAATAATCATATGGTCATATTTCTGTAATCACGTAATTGGCCCCCTGGGAATGCATTCCACACCACACCTATGGTTTTCTCTCTGTACTTAAGCAAAGTGTACTTTATATTGTCTCAGCCGCAGGGTCAGTTTTCGTGTAGAGGGCGTGTGGATTAATGGACGTAATTTCCTGCAGAAAATCCAATGCCCCATGCGAATGAAAAGACACTCCCTACGCTTTGATCTCACAGCAGATTACAGCGCACAAACAGAGAAAACAGCAGGACGTTTAGAAAGGCTAATGGCACACTGTTGGAAGACTCTAAGCCATGGCCAAGATGTGCCGCAGGGCAGTGACAAGCTTTCCTCTCATACTGATAACACAGAACAAACTGCAGTTCAGTTGACACCTAGGGCCAGCCACCCCTACAACATGTGCATATGTCTGAAACGGGCCTCATAGCTTACATTCTTATGCAGCTGTTTGTGCCGACTCATTGCCATTGACTAGTTGCTAGGGTGTTGTGGCAGTGCCGATTCTTAGAGCAATCCATTTACATCCAGCACACCACCTCTTCCAACCACTGCCCTCTGGGAGAAGATATAGGTCCATCAGGGCCAAAACCAGCAGGCTCGCCAACAGTCTATACCCCCATGCAGTCAGGCTGCTGAATGGACAGTCTACCCACCCACTCCCCATCGGACATCCCTCTGTGACATAATGTCTCTGTTCATACACCCCCAATACCTGTGACCTGGACTTTTCATTGCTGTAAAAACACTCCAACAACCCTACCTCTATTAGATTTATTAATTATTGCACCAAGCACTTTACTGGACATAGCACTTTATGGGGTTTTCTATGGGTATTTATGGGGAGTTAAATTTGGTACAAAGTAATGAGTGATTCATGGGGATGTAAATTGATATAAGGCAAATGGGTGAACAACTTAAAACTATATGCCTGTCTGTTTTTGCTCTAACAACATTTCGTTATCCTGTAACAATGACAGATAAAAACTGAACTGAATTGAATTTCTTATCTCACCTATGTCACTCTGACAAGCCTGTATTGTTATTGTAAATATTAATGTTCCCATTTTGTATGGTGCAGCACATATCAGTGTGATATTGTTATCAACAAAATGCAATATGTTACTGGTGTCAAATGTGTATAGGGCTGTATTGTGTTGGTGGTGGAAGTGGAAAGAGAGGGGCTGAAATCATTGGCATGTTTTCTCTTTCTGACAGCTGCTGTCCATGGGAATGATGACCGAGTATTACCACTTCTTCTTCACCTCTCTGGTGGGTGGTATAGATTACCAGCAGGTGGAATGCCCTTTGAAAATGTCATTGCCATTTGACTGTGACTGTGAGGACACCTTTAGTCCTGATATTAAATAAACCCAAATGTAGCCATTTGTATCTTGGCAGTGACAAGTGTTCGGGGATATTTAACTCCAACATAATTTGTCTTCTGTATACAGATAAGATACAATTCATATCTGAGGTTTGCACTTGTTTTAGGAATTGTACTGTATGTATGTATGTATGTATGTGTGTGTGTGTGTGTGTGTGTGTGTGTGTGTGTGTGTGTGTGTGTGTGTGTGTGTGTGTGTGTACTGTATGTATGTAGATATTGTACAATATGTACCTCTGACATCTGTGTCTCTGCCTCTGTGCCATCTGTGTCTGGCTGTCCCTCCCAGGACCTCTTTGCCCTGGACTTGGAGCCGTACCGCTACAGTGGCGTCAACATGACAGGCTTCCGGCTCCTCAACATCGACAGCCCTCAGGTGGCCGCTGTGGTGGACAAGTGGTCCATGGAGCGCCTGCAGGCTCCTCCCAAACCCGAGACAGGGCTGCTGGACGCCATGATGACGGTGAGGCGTCTCTTGGACACGGTCAGGCCACCTGAGAACACCTGAGTCACAGAGAGATATCTATCAGAACAGAAAAAGCAAAAATATAGAGATATGAAGATATGAATATAGAGATATGAAGATATGAATATAGAGATATGAAAAAGCAAAAATATGTGTATTCAGTATACTGTATGCATGCATACATACATGCATATATACATGCATATGTACAAACATACTACCTATATACAGTACATACATGCATGCATACTTACCTGTATGCATACAGTACATGTAGGCCTAAATCAATTATTAGTAACCAATACTGCACTGAGCTGGGTTAATGTGTTTGCAGACGGAGGCAGCCCTGATGTACGATGCTGTGTACATGGTGGCGGCGGCGTCCCAGCGAGCCTCCCAGATCACGGTCAGCTCCCTACAATGCCACCGGCACAAGCCCTGGCGCTTCGGCTCACGGTTCATCAACATGTTCAAAGAGGTGCAGTACTTGCCACCATGTTTGTACCGTATTTATGAGTCAATATTTGTGTTATATTTAGAGAGATGACAATTATTCTCTCCATCTGATTCAGTTTGTGGAGAAAGATGATTATAGATGCAGACTTAAAGCAGTGAAAATCTTGCGCAAATGTTATACTAAAGTGCTGCTGGTGGGGAAAATAATAATCAGGTTTGGTTTGTTTGCTTCAGTGTATGCAAATAGGACTTGCACCATTCAAACGTGGCATTTCTGTTTGCATTGTTTCGCTGGCTAATAATATGCACTGCAATTTGTGGGGTGGCATTTTGTTTGCCTTCTTCAGCACTCAGTTATGTGCCTAACCTCTGCTGTCAATCATGTGCCTAATTTCTGCTGTCAGTTCTGTCCCGAGCTTCTGCTGTAGTTTTGGGACACAGTGAGCAAGAATGTTTATTACTTTACCTGCTAGAGAAAGCAATTTTCAAACCTTTCATGACTTGAAGTATGCAGTATGTTGTAACTATGAATATTACAGTCATTTGTCAAATGACAAATGTCTATTCAAATTCTCATTCATGTGTCTATTTATGGTCTACATTGTTTGGTATATCCATCACATAAGATCACTTGGCCAAGGTTGCAATTTTCAATTTGATCATTTTACATTTGACACCAGCAAGTTATTGATTACCTGAAGAATGTTATCTGATAAATGTATGAACAGTTAGAACAGCCTCACTGGATAATCAATATCTCAGTCATCACCTCATAGGTCAGAGACACATCCTGGCTGCATGCTTATGAGGTCTGAAGATGAAGATTGTGTTTGAGCAGTCATCATTGATTCATACTACTAAGCACTTACTGTAGCACTGAGCACACTACATTACTATGATAGATGACAAGATGGAAGTTAATTTAAGGAACACACACACACACACACACACACACACACACACACACACACACACACAGACACACACACACACACACACACACACACACACACACACACACACACACACACACACACACACACACACACACACACACACACACACACACACACACACACACACACACACACATGCGCGCGTGCACACACACACACACATGCAAAGACATTCACACACACACACACACACACACACACACACATGCAAAGACATTCACACACACATCGGAAATCAACATAGGGCATGCGACTGATTTTAGCCGATGTAATTACTTCCATTTAATTATTAAAAAGCTGCTGATGTTTGTGACTCACTCTGTATGCTTTAATTAGTGGCACAGAGCTAATTACACACAAATAGAGCAAGTGGACCTTTGAAATGAAAAGCTAGACCAGCATACAGAGAGACCAGAGATAGACAGTAATTGACAGTCATTGTGAGAAGGAATAATCATGGCTTCATTAGTACTAGAGTGTGGATTAGGAGGTACTGTACATATGACAAAAACAAAAAAAATCATATTGCAATGAGAAAATGGTCAGTCACCTTTCCATGGTTGTGCAGTGATACTGAAACATGTGAGTTACTGTTGTAAATTTCAAAGCACTGTTTGAAAGCTGTGATAGGTAGCAAACAATTGCAAAGCAGTGGCGGGGATTGTGCTAATAGGATTTGTTGATAGGACACTAGAAAAGGAATGCATTAGACAGCCATATTGTAATCTCTTCAGAGATATAGCAGTGGGAGGTAACGTTGTAGGGATGTCCTCCCTAGATTAGACAGAAAAGTAAACAAAGTGTGGGTGAGTGACAGAATCAGAGCACTGGGACTTTTCTTGGGTCTCTGCTACAGTGCAGAACATTTTGTAAAGTTTGAGGCAGCAGAAAAGCTCACAGTATTCATTACATGGCAGTATTGATGCTTTCAGATCAACGGAGACGGCTCTTTGTTCCTAAGACTTGCTGGATGGTGTTTTAAGCCCCCACCATCGACTTCAATGCAATGCTGCGACCGTCAACTTCAAGGCACCTAACCCTAACCTTAACCCTAACCCTTGCCTAACCCTAGTGCCTTCCATGCAGCTTCCTGGAAGACGACGTTGGGGGCTTAAAACACCAAGTAACCTAAGACTCTCTGCTGTTACTGTTCTTGTTTAATCTTAGTGCGTTGAGCAAGGCAGTCCTTAGTATTTCACTGTGTTGATATTTAGAATGTGGCTAACAGCATCCTTTAAAAAAAAAAAAAACAGATAATATGTCTGTCATTGTTCATTATCTAAAGAGCAAGAGGTCCTTCAGTGAGAGACATACACAGAACACCGCTCAATTGAACTATAATGTAATCAGTGTGACATTTATGGGGATGTGTCTGGAGTGAAAGGTAACATTTGCAACTGCGTCGTCTCGTTGTCCTCTGAGCTGACGGCTCCGCTGGGTGTTGTTGCGTCTTGTACGAGCCCTAAAGCAGATGTTGGATAATTTGCGCCCGCGGTGTCTCGCATGAGATGACCCCTCCATCATCAGATGCTTGGCTATTGGGGTGGATAGGATTGAGTGGGGATTTGCCGTGGGAAATGTAATGATGAGTAAATCTCCCGCAAAGGCCAAGCGGTCCCGGAGCGGAGCCACGTGTGATCCCTCATCAAAGCAGCGGCCGTGCACGTCCACCACCCACACATGGCCTCGCATGGGGCTGACCACCATGACTGACTGACCGACTGACTCATTGTTACATGGTGCTGGGTTAGTGCTGCCTTTGTTTTATGATTGCACTAATGTTTTTGCCATTTGCCTTGCTCCTACCCTGCACTGTCTCCTGTTGCTTCCTGTAGGTGGAAGATGGAGTCTCTCTCTTGCGCCTCGGTGTAGACAGGCGCTGACACACTCGCATCTTCTTTTTGTTAACTTTGTCTAACTTTTATGTTATGTAATCCAATTTGACTGAAACTGTTGGTTGGATTTTGTAACACTCACCCTCCCGACGGGAGTCATAGACGGACCTGGCCCCGATCAAGCTCAGGGGTGGTCCGGATGTGGCTCCGAGCTGCCGGACTCCTTAAGGAGTCAGCCGCTATCTGGAATAGTAATCAAACCCTCCACTGACAGAGGTCTTAAGGGTCTGCCAAACACTTTCATTTCCCCTTGGCTTTATCTGAAGAAGGCCTCTCGAAGTTCATTCCTATTGGAGATACTAGGAAATTAGAGGGTGTTTCTCTAGGAGAGAGCAAAATGTTCCCAGGTGTGAAGAGCTTTAGTGTATTCTTCAATGTCCCATATTTGATTCTATATCAACAAGGCTATTAAGAAGTTACTGAAGTGCTTCCATTGCCTTTTATATGCCTTAAAATTTTGCAGATGTGTCATTTTAATATGCGTATTAGGTGTGAATAAGCTGAAAGCACAGAGCCATTACATAGTGATTGCTCACATATCCATAGCGCCTCTGGCTAAAGCAGAGATTACTGATGTTTGTAAAAGCCTTTTTATTCATTATGTCCTGAAGGGGGATTTAAAATTCAGACTGATGGAACCCTAGAATACCTAAAAGGAAAGCTTCTTCAATTACCCCTGCAGCAAGAAAGTGTTTTTTCTTTTTTCTTTTTTGTCTTAGGAAACAGCTCTTCATAAAGCCTGAGAATAATATGACTACTCACTACTCCTCACTAAAGGGGTCATTAAAGGAAAAGATTAAAACTAATGGGAGGATTGTGTTATTTCTTCCCAGCACATTAGGGCAACATATCACTGCTGTTGTTACCTTGAGTCCTACTTTCACATTTCACATTCACAAGTAAACTAAATGAAGTGAATTAAAAACTAAAGAGAGACTGTCTGCTCTAAAGTTTTGCCATTTACAGGTTTTCTTTCAGGTTTTACCTTGATCCTTAATGATCATTAATCCTCTTCTCTTAAGTGGCCAAAAATCCTATTTGTCATCACACTGCTTGTACGAAATGCTGAGTATCCTCTTGCAGTATTAGAATCACTGTTTTAAAGTGCCTTAAATAGACCCTTTTCTCTGAAAGGCACACTCTATGACTGTCAAATGGACAGAAGTGCACCTTGGCCAGAGTAATAGAGTTTGGCTGGCTCTTAAGAGCGCCTCGTCATTCCAGCCCATAGAACCTCCGAGCCAAACGGGGCTCATAAACTACACCTGTTTTAGATCTGCGTCCCTATGACGTGGTTGGCTCCATCTCCATCAAAGCAAAGTTTTATGTCTCTCTCTCTCTCTCTCTCTCTCTCTCTCTCTCTCTCTCTCTCTCTCAGTTGTCAGAGATTCTCAAAGAGAAATTGTGTGTGTCTATGTGTGTCTGTGTGTGTGTGTGTGTGTGTGTGTGTGTGTGTGTGAGGAAGCGTCAGTCTTTGTGTGTATGTGAATGCATATGTGCATCAGTGTGACGTGACACAGGTTTACCAAACCAAACTTTAGCTAAACGGAGGGAATGACTTCTCATTTGTCCCTCCCTCCCTCTAGGTGCAATGGGGCGGCTTGACGGGGCAAATCATAATAAACAAGACGGATGGGTTGAGGAAGGATTTTGACCTGGACGTCATCAGCCTGAAGGAGGATGGCATGGAGAAGGTGAGCTCAGCTTCCCTCGGTTTATTACCTCTTATCAGAAATCAGCACAACTCCAGATGACATGATTAGTGTGCTTCCATATCATGGTGCATACAGTTTTAATGCATGTCTTACAGTGTTTTAATGTATGTCTTACAGTGTTTTAATGCATGTCTTACAGTGTTTTAATGCGTGTCTTACAGTGTTTTAATGCATGTCTTTTTTTGTCAAAATGTGTTTTTCTTTCTCCCTAAAAGACGTTTATAGAGGGCACTAGCCGACTAAATAAAGTGTGGAAGAAGGTTTGTATTACATTGGCCCTGGTCCCATTGTGGTTTGGTGTTTCCTGCTCCCCATTGCCCAGGAATGTCACCTCCCTGCCACCAAACGGTCCCCCTGGACTGCCCCTGCCTCTTCACTCCCACATCGCATCAGCGTTTAGTCAGCAGATCAGCAGAGAGTGACGGCTCAAACAGTCGCCCTCGGTGTAGCCGTCTGCCGCTTAATAAAACACAGGTTTATTACCATGTTAATCAGCAGTCGCACAACAGTGTAAGCCTATCACCCCTCGCCCGACTCAGGCGATGGTGTAATGACGGCCGCGGCTAAGCAAAGGTGACGTTCCGTAGCAAATGACACTCTTCGCTCTTCCCTGTTCCTGTCAGAGAAAGGCACTCGCGCTGACAGTGTCATATGGGCAATTACTGGGGTTCATTTCACTGTCCTCCTCCCTCGCTGACTGTCTGTGCCTGCACAGTCGCCTGTCACTGAGAGGGATCTCTCCTGCGTGCGTGCATATGAGCGTGTATGTGAGTGAGTGAGTGAGTGAGTGAGTGAGCAAGTGGAGTTCATTATGGAGCCCCTCTGTGTGAGCATCACTGCACATCGTGACGGGAGTTAAATAAAGGACAGCATAGATCATGTCTGTAACTGACAAAATAAGCTGTCCTGGCAGAAGAGCTCAATGTATTCACACAAGTAGTTTGGTAATCACTTCAAATTCTCACAGTGGAAGGAACTGCTTCCTGATTTATTTTCTGGAATGTTCTCAGGTTTTCTTTCACTTTGATGTAGTGTTATAATAAAAATTCATTATGCACACAATAGATTGCATCATTTCTCTCTTCCCAATCCCCAGCACAATTCCATGTTTGGTTATCCCTTTATCACTTATTTCTTTTGTGTTTAAATCTTTATTGCGTTTCATTATATCAATTTATCAAAATAACTGAATATGACAATAAACCCATTGCTCATTTAATTAGTGTCAAAGAGTGTTTGTGTTATTTATGTAACTTTGTTTGATGACATCTTCACAGATTGGCGTATGGAACTCCAACACAGGCCTTAATTTGACTGACAGCAACAAAGACAAGTCAACAAATGTCACAGACTCAATGGCAAATCGGACACTCGTAGTCACAACAATTCTGGTAAGATTTAATAATGGGAGAAAAATGACTAAGATATGCTGATATGTCATGATGAATATAACTATGAAATTATTCAATGAAATTGCCTTTCACAGGAAAATCCCTATGTGATGCACAAGAAGTCTGACAAGCCGTTGTATGGAAATGACCGCTTTGAGGGCTACTGTCTGGACCTGTTGAAGGAGTTGTCCAACATTCTGGGTTTCTCATATGAGGTGAAACTAGTGTCCGATGGCAAGTACGGAGCACAGAATGACAAAGGGGAGTGGAACGGCATGGTCAGAGAGCTCATAGACCACGTGAGTACAGATACAACCATGTGACTTGTGTGGTCTAGAAGTGCTCCTTTTGCATTTTGATTGGGTTAGAGGCATTACCAGTGAGTGGCAAGCCAGATGAAATTCAAATAGATTGGATCTAAGTAGGGCTGTCAAACGATTAAACAAAATTAATTAATTAATCTCATATTTTGAATAATATTAACAATGATAAGCATAAAGGTAGTAAAACGTGCGCTTGATTTATATCTGATATATCTGATCTATATTCTGAATATTTACCAAAACTTATCTTGCAATGACCCCTCCAGGGTTCCGGACCTTAACTGCTTATAAAAGTTAATATAACTCTTCATCTCAGACAGAACGTCCACTGTGGCATCACCGTAACACTCCAAATGGTTCACTGAACCAGAATGAAATTTGTATTCCTGAGTAATTAGTCTTCTGAAGCCTATGTGTACAGCTCATCTTTAGGCTAATTACAGTAATAATCCCTGCGCTGGAATAATAACTAAATGGTTAAATAAACCTATTACTGTACTGTATTAACCAAGTCCTGGCTTATCCTAGGTGGCAGACCTGGCTGTCGCTCCTCTGACGATCACCTATGTGCGGGAGAAAGTCATCGACTTCTCCAAACCCTTCATGACTCTGGGCATTAGTATTCTCTACCACAAGCCCAATGGCACCAACCCAGGGGTGTTTTCCTTCCTCAACCCCCTGTCCCCCGACATCTGGATGTATGTACTGCTGGCCTGCCTGGGCGTTAGCTGTGTGCTGTTTGTCATTGCAAGGTAAGGACTATCCAGGTCCATCCTGGTCTCTTGATGTTGTTGCTGTTTTTCATAAAACACATGATTTCTTAAATATCTTTTTCCCCCGTCTCTGCTTAAAATGATTTTGCTATTTTGTTTGTTTGTGGTTTCTGACGTTTTCGGAACCTGAACAGGTGTACGCAAATTACGTGTTCATTGTGGTGAATTTATTCTTAGCCTGACAGAGATAAAAGTGTCTGGTAAGTTGATTGAGATTTAATTTAATCTCGGCTCGTGTTTCTGAGCGCTTTGAGGATGTCCGGACCAGCTGTTGGCAGGGTACAGAGCCAGAGGGGAGCGAGCGCTGATTGGAGAAAGATGTTTCCTCCGATGAATTAGATGCCAGAGAAGAGCAATTAGAGCCCTGAAGTTAAGGGTAGAAACAATCCCAGGCAGATCGGCCCGTGATGCTCATATGAGGCTGTAGGCTGCTGAGGGAAGAATCAAATAGCACTTTGGCAGCCAACAAGCTATTGCTGTGGAGCACTCACACACATACACACAAACACATGCGCGCGCACACACACACACACACACACACACACACACACACACACACACACACACACACACAGATTTTATTCTTTGAATAAGTTGCTAAAAATCACATCACATCTAGATCTAGATATATCGAAATCTAGAAATCTTGATAGTCAGACAGACAGACAGATACAGTAGATAGATAGCTTCAGACTCACACTGTACCTGTGGTCATGACGTGTCCTCTCTGGCTTCAGGTTTACCCCATACGAGTGGTACAACCCTCACCCATGCAACCCTGACTCAGATGTGGTGGAGAATAATTTCACCCTAATCAACAGTGTATGGTTCGGTGTGGGAGCTCTGATGCAGCAAGGTATCCTGGACTTTATGCAACGTCGTTTTCCTCTGATGTCAAGGCGTTGAAAAATGTCCCACACATTTTAAACTGACTGAATGTTTGTCTAGACTTTACTGTACTGCCCATCATGTGCCATACATAATACAGTAATAATAAAAAAACCTCCTACTGTTAAATGAACTTGAGGAATGTAGTATAGTGTGACTTGTGGGAGAGTAAAGCAATCAAACCAGTCTGAATCTCCCTTACTGTATCTGGGACTACATCATAATTGTGTCCATGTGGTATCTGACCATCTCCTTTTGATGCCATTGTCACAGGATCAGAGCTGATGCCCAAAGCTCTTTCCACGAGGATCGTTGGAGGAATCTGGTGGTTTTTCACGCTGATCATTATATCCTCCTACACTGCCAACTTAGCTGCCTTCCTCACGGTGGAGAGGATGGACTCGCCCATCGACTCGGCCGACGACTTGGCCAAGCAGACGAAAATCGAGTATGGTGCCGTAAGAGATGGCTCGACCATGACATTCTTCAAGGTGGGAGTCTTTGGACTGACCTTTATTTCCGGTCTAGTATCATAATGTCTCTACTAAGTCATTTTGTGCTTCAATGGACGACAACTACTAACATGAAGCAGATAATTATGGAGGGGACACATTTAATTGAGATGTACAACAAAGATAGTGAAGGGGTTTTAACATACTGTAGATATATTCTGTAAGGATATGTAATTGGTTAATAACACATCAACTACTTTTGAACATGAACATCAGAGGCATTACATTCCTTGCCTGAGTGCACACTACTCCGAGCCAATTTTTCCATCTTTTAAGCAGAGCTAGATACCTGATTTCATGGCTATTTCAGTGTGGAAATCCAAGCACCTCCTCATACAGACACACTCTGCTGTCTCTCATTGTATCCATCTCTCCACTGTGTGGGCCATATATATAGCCAAGCAAGCCTACACAAAGGATTATTTTCAGCCATTCATCTTAAGATATTACAGCCATGCATCAATTGTGTGCGTCTCCACTGCAAGGTCCCCACCGCACTGATGGACAGAAATATGGAGATAATGCGGTTTAGTGAAGGAGCTGGCATTTATTTTGCGAGGGGCGGGAGAGACATCTGCCTGTTTGATGTGTCACGGTCACCGTCCCATCAAAACGAAAATAGGACGAGTTTCATTTTTTGTCCCTCCACCTTGAAAACCATGAAGGCTGATTACTCTGTGTGTATCTTGACAAGCAGGAGCCATATTGAATGTACTGAACAAATTGAATCAGTGCTTGGGGAGATTTGCGCACAGCTGTCATTTGTGTTTGCCTGCCTGCGTGTGTGTGTGTGTGTGTTTGTGTGTATGTGCCTCTATCTCTCTGTATGTGTGTGTGTGTTTTTGTGTGTGTATTTTTGTGTTAGAGAGAGAGAGAGAGAGAGAGAGAGAGAGCAGACGGGGATTTGTTCATGGGACATGGGGCCATAAGCTATGCCATAAGTGTGACAGTTCCGACAATGCATCTCATCCACCATGTGCCTTGTAGTGCACACAGTGTCAGTTCATTCACACCTCCTCATTTCTCCCTAATACTCACCCTCTCTGTCTGCCGCCCCCCTCCCCCCCTAATCCCCCCTGGGCAGAAATCGAAGATCTCCACGTATGAGAAGATGTGGGCGTTCATGAGTAGCCGGAAGAATACGGCCCTGGTGAAAAACAACCGCGAGGGCATCCAGAGAGTGCTGACCACTGACTACGCACTGCTCATGGAGTCCACCAGCATCGAGTACATCAGCCAGAGGAACTGCAATCTCACACAGATCGGAGGCCTCATCGACTCCAAGGGCTACGGAGTAGGGACCCCCATTGGTAAGAAGCTGTGGTTTAGAGATGAAATGTGTGTGTTTTTGTGTGTGTGTGTGTGTTTGTGTTTGTGTTTGTGTTTGTGTGTGTGTGTGTGTGTGTGTGTGTGTGTGTGAACATGTGGGTGGTGAGGTAACATGCCTATAGTAGGAGAGTGGTCCTTTATTAGTGAATAACGATGAAGGATAACAATCACAAAATGACGTTGCCAGTGATGGCTGCTCCAAGACTCCAATGATGGTCTCCAATCATTACATTACATCTTTACATTACATTATCCAACAGTCCCTTTGGTAGAAAAAATTAAAAAGCATACAGAGAGCAGTCAAGCATTTCCTTCAGTAAGTAACATTTTTCCTAAATAATAGATGCCACTCCTGTTATGAAACATTTCATGTTTCTTGTCGCATCAATAATTGAGACATCTTTGAATATGTCTTTGAGTATTTGACAGTATTCCCTCATATACTTCATCAAAACCACATGATTGAGCACTGACAGCAACATGACGGTTGACCTGTCTGCCTGTCAAGGTTGCCTGATATGACATCATAATGACACACACTCTTACTATTTTTTTACCCTTTTGTTCTTTTTTTCTTTCCTTCTTGTCTTTCAACTTGTGACCCTTCTAGGCTCTCCGTACCGGGACAAGGTGACCATCGCCATCCTGCAGCTGCAGGAGGAAGGGAAGCTGCACATGATGAAGGAGAAGTGGTGGCGTGGAAACGGCTGCCCCGAGGAGGACAGCAAGGAGGCCAGCGCTTTGGGCGTAGAGAACATCGGCGGCATCTTCATCGTGCTGGCCGCGGGCCTCGTGCTCTCCGTGTTCGTGGCCATCGGCGAGTTCATCTACAAGTC
Source organism: Alosa alosa (assembly GCF_017589495.1). NCBI lineage: Eukaryota > Metazoa > Chordata > Actinopteri > Clupeiformes > Clupeidae > Alosa > Alosa alosa. Next base: position 12,956,246 of record NC_063203.1, on the reverse strand, counting down.
GCGCAAGAACCTGGACATGGAGGAGGTGAGTGTTGGCCAGTGTGAGTGGCACAACAAGTACTGACCCGAGAGTGGGCGTGCCCCCCCCCCACAAGAGTCCCCCTGGTGCACAAAGCGACTCGCGGAATTGATCAGTTGATCGACGATCGATTTCACGATCATGTTAGGGAACTTGTGCCCAGCGTTAGTTTGGGATGTCGGCCCACGCAGATCAGCTGGCCGTGTATCCAACAGACGCTTTGGAGGTTTGAGGTTTGAGGTTTGAGTCGTGACTGGTGCCTGGACTTGCCACCAAGGAGTTCACCATGTTGTAGATTAGTCCATGTTTGATGTAGCGATTAGAGTGGAAAGAAAACTTGAAGACATGTTTCTCTTTACACGGATATTATCCTCTCTTTTCTTATTTATGGTGAGACATCTCACTTTTTAAGACACGGCATACTGGACTTGACTGTTTTAGCCTTTTCATGTATTTTTATTTCATTTTATTTTGTCTATTTCACATGGAATTCATCTGGATTCTCTTCTTAACTTCAAAATATTATCAATTGAGATTTTATTGGTAACTTGTGGTGAATGATAATTTTATGATTGTTTGTATATCCAGGTATGAATATTCCATATAAGTTCATTTCCAGATATTCTTTTGATTTGCATTCTTTTCAATATCCACTGCCAGTTACTCATGGACAGAGAATCGTTTTGTTTTATTCAATTTTCCATTGTTAATGTTCATATTTTCTGATTTTATGTTATATGAAAGTTATGAAATGCATGTTGAAGTTCCATTATGTATCAGTTGCTTAATGACTCTTAAATTGTGTGACAACATTACCAACCTTTGCGTGATTCTCTTTCTGTTTTTTTTATACATTTTTTGGGATGAGTTTGTCATAGCCACATTCTTTCTGCATGCTCAACCTTTTGTTTCTTTCAAGGACGGATTAGTGACGTGAAGCACCTGTCTGGATCGTATTGACAGTAGGACACACTTTTTGTTTGGATAGAACTATTTGACAACTAACCCTTAGGCTTTGGTTGTATCGCTGACAGCATCAGTGCACGATGAATAATCCCTTTACGCTGCACATATCTTCTCTACTTCTTATCTTTAAAAAAGTCAAGTTAATTTTCTTTCAGCCTGTTCAATGGCTCTTTAGAAAAAGCACATTGTGTGCTTCAGTTAACTCTCCAGTGAATGGTATCAGGTCCACTTCAGAAGATTTATTGCAGCATCAGAAAATCAGCGCATTTGTCAGAAGTGGCGTATACGCTTTTTCTTTGTTCTCTAAAGTTCTTTAAATCACACTCTGTGATTAGATGACTGCTTCAGTGTTTGTTAATTAACACAGGACCAGTGAAGGAGTTCAGTAGCTCAATCACACATTGTAATTCTTCCCTGTTTTTCCTCTTCATTGAGTTTTGCATCTGAACCGAAAATACAGAAGGAGTGATCTCTCCATTCATACTGTTTTGATTAAATGTCTAAGATCTTATGGGAAGCACTCCAGCAAATAATGTTATCATTGTAGAACAATATTAGAAAGGCATTTGAAACTGACGGTTTGTAGTTAAGCTTTCAGAACTGACAACACACACACACACACACACACACAAATCCCCAGAGCTAAGATGTGGTGTAAAACCTCTGACATTTGAAATTAATGTGTGCTCTGTTTCTGTCAGTTCTTTTGCATGTTTTACAATTTCCATATAATTATGAGCTTCTGCCCAAGGACAAACCCCATCAAAGAGAGACTGGTCTTGGATCCATGAAGGCAAAACAGAAATTATAACATGCAAATCGATATCAGATCTGATGGAGCAATGCTTCCCACAGTGTTGGTAATCTGTAGCTACCTTGTAATTGGCCTGACTCCTGTTTGTAAAAATAGTGCTACTTCCATTAGAGTGAGATTTTTGTTTATTTACAGTGAAGGTAAATAAAAAATCCTAGCCCATTCTACATCAACATTCCCAGTCAGTGAAGATTTAGCTAATTAAGACAATGCACCAGCGTAAAAGTGAATATTTCTCTTAAGAAAATACATTTTATTTTCAGTCAAAGTCAAAAGACTAATATTGATATAAAATATTATCCTATCTGGTATAGTGCCTTCCATCTGCACTTAGTACATGAGAAACCTACTCAGTGTATGCAAAATATATATATGCAGTCAAAACTCACTACTGTTGTTGTCTGTATGTATGTGAGATTGTGTCAGGATTCCAGTGTGACTTCTGGTGACAGTTGCTGTTTGACATGATCATCATTGAGTCCATTCTGTCTCTTTGGCAGTGTGCCTCTTTTAGAGCCATAATGGAGGAACTTGGTGGGGTGCTCAAGTGTCAAAAGCGCCCGTTAAAGAAAAAGACCAAGGATGGAGATGGAGCTCCCAGCTTCCCGTTTTGCCACCCACGGAGAGTGTTTAGGAAAGAAACTGTGGCATAGATCTTGAGCCGTCAGAGCACAGGTACCCAGAGTCTGAGGCTCCGTTTGTTTGATATGATACAAAAGTGAGAATACCTGAGATTAGGAATTGTTTATACATGTCTTGTGTGTGTGAGTGTGTGCTTTTCTGTGTTTCTCTCTCTCTCTCTCTCTCTCTCTCTCTCTGTATGAATGAGTGTGTGTCTGTGTGTGTGTGTGTGTGTGTGTGTGTGTGTGTGTGTGTGTGTTTTGACTTCCACTGACATGATGCTGAAGTTATATTTTCTGTATCCATTCTCTTTCTATGCTATTTGACAATTCGTCAAAAGATATACATCTGGAAATTCTTTTTTTCTTCCATTCTGCTTTAAATGGAAATATGTTGCTGTAGACATTGATTAATAAATAAATAAAGATTTGTAATTTTTTTCAATCCACTCCAAGTGCTGAAGCCATGTATCTACAAAATTGTTCACTATCCATTACAACCAATAAACCAGCTAAAGACAGCAATGGACAGAAGAATGTCTGTAATGGAGAATAAGCATAAAATAGCATGTACATTTTTGTCCTCAGTTAGAATACTATGATGTCCTCTGATGTCACTTGTAGGTCATCCACACATCAGAAATTAAGGTAATTTAGAGGAAATCTTCATGTAGGTGGCCTTCATTATCTCACATATCACCCACACACTAAATGGATCAGATCCATAACACCACTAAAATAATTTAAAAAAGCAGCCAGAGACAGCCGACAGTACCCAGCTAAGCAGCATGTGATGAAAAAAAAAAAAAAAAAAAAAAACACAGC